>NC_090265.1:1419410703-1419715346 GCF_040414725.1 Anabrus simplex | reverse complement strand
TGAGGTACTAGACCAGCCCATAATATGTGGATCCATATCTCGACTCTCGTCAACGACTTGCTTGAAAGAGCTGAACCAACGTGGAATCAAACTGCGGACGCTGTGGCAAAGCTTTTTACTGGAAAAGTTGAAGAAATGGAATGTGGGCTCACAGCAGTGGAAACTCGACTAGGATGGGTTGTGATGGGACGAATGGAAAGAACGCTCGGGCAACCTAACCATGCTGTGATTTTAACCACCATGCAGACACCTTCAATGAACATACAAGATACCAAAAGGGTTTGAGTGCCAGATCTCGATTCCATTGATAATATTCATTTATCAAAAAGGCTGCAATACCAACATCGCCTGAGAGAAGAATTGAGGAAGAGATTCAGACTGGAGTATCTAGGTCAACTCGTTCACAAGAAAGGAGACATGAAGGGTAGGAGAGAAGAGATAAAGTGTGGAGATGTTGTGCTGATCGGCAATAACAACATGACGAGAATGGACTGGCCCTTGGCGAGAGTAACAGAGGTGTTCCCCGGGAAGGACAATGTAGTACGAGTAGTGAAGGTGAAAACTGCTGCTGGAGAATTCATCCGGCCAATACAACACATCTGTCCCTTGGAGATTTGTTTCTCTCCCATAAGCCCAGGTAAAGACGCAACACTAGACGTTATCACAAAAAATACCAAGGTACCTGTTCCAAGGTCTCCAGATCCTGGTACCCCCTGCAAGGTGCCAAAGTTACCAGGACAGGCAGGAAAGTGAACATCCCTTCACGTTTTCTTGAGTGAAAGAACTTAAACTGCATTTGAAATTTTGTTTAATATATCTTGTTAATGTGTAAATTAATTTGATTTGACAGTGTAAAATCAAAGGTGGGAGGATGTTGCGTCTGGACAAGCAATGTTATTGTGAATCAAGAAGGCGGTGAACGTTTTAAAAACGAAGAAGAATGGTCCTTTTGTTATGCTATGTGATTGCTGTGAATTTGGCTGAATCTCTAAATATACGGTTTGAGAATTTGGAGAAGGAGTGAAACGGGTAGTTTTCATTGCTGTTCCAACAATGTCCATAGATTTATGAAAACAGTGTACCTGAAAGGAACGTCTATACAATACCATGCGCTCATTTCTAATTTCGCTGCTGTTCCTTGATATGATTTTATAAAAGTGGCAATGTAGGTTCAAGGTATATCATATGCCTCTTTCTTTTTCATATGCTTGTCATTTTTTGTGTTACTTCTTTTAGTCTTTCATTTCATTTAACGTCAATTATCCATGCATTCGATTTTATTAATTTTATATTTATTTCTAGATAATGAGTGTAATTTGTCAAATTTTGTTTAGATAGAAGAACCACCGAAAGTAAATTTGGTTATTTGTCATGAATGGAACAGCAAGTTTAAAGAATTAACTGTAAGTTGACTGTGAGCAATCAAAAGACAGTGGCAATGAAAATGAATACAACATGCACTCAGAATAACCTCACACTTGAGAGAGAATTGAGCATGTTAAGAACTTTAGTTTTGTTGGAAGTGTTGACTCAATAAAGGAAACGTATAAAGGTATAAAACAGAGTATCCAAATGACCGTATTTCTTCTAACACTGGCAGAATCTAGTCTGGGACGAGGCAGATTCTACAAGAACAAAAGAAACAAATTTCAAATCATACCTTCTGCCAGTCATGACATACAGTTTGTAGAGTTGTGTATTAAATACTGTACATGAGACATTAGTAAATTACAAGTCTGGCTCATTGGATGAATAGCCAGAACACTTAACCTCGGGTTCAATTCCAGGCCAGGCCAAAGATTTTAACTGCGTATGGTTAATTTCTCTGGCTCTAGGAATGCTTATCTGTGATTGCCTGAACAAACTTCTCAGTGGAATACTGTGTAGGAGAGATACTGACTGGAGGGTGATTGGGGATTTAAATGAGACTATGGAGTGGGTATGTGGGAAACTGGAGTGAAATTTCTAGATCCTATTGGGTGGGTAGGAGATAGGGATCTGCGCTCAGATGGCCTTCACTTAAATCGCAGTGGTACGTATAAGTTAGGAAATTTGTTTCTAAGGATAATAGGTAGGTACATTCAGGGAAACGGTGTTGTTTAGGGAGCGTTTGTGAGAGTACAGAGTTCTGGAAGTCAAGTAGGAATGACATAAAAATGTTAGTGTTGAACTGTAGAAGTATTGTAAAGAAAGGAATAGAATTAAGTAATTTAATAAATATATATGTATCAGATATTGTAACAGGAGTTGAACTATGGCTGAGAAATGATGTAATGGATGCAGAAATTTCCTCACGAAACTAGAGTGTGTATCGTAGAGATGGGATGGGAATGGTGGGAGGGGGAGTATTCATTCTGGTGAAAGAAGAATTTGTAAGCTACGAAAACGTTAAAGATGTCACACATGAAATTCTAGGTGTACGGCTCATTTCTGAACATAATAGGCAACTCGATATCTTTCGAGTGTACAGACCGGGAAAGGGTAGTGCTGACACGGATTCAGAATTATTTGATAAGATAATCAGCTATGTGAGAAACGGCATGGAAAGGAATGTGACTGTAGCGGGAGATCTGAATTTACCAAATGTCAATTGGAAAGGAAATGCGAACGACAGGAAGCATGACCAACAAATGGCAAATAAGTAAATATGGGAAGGGCAATTAATTAAGAAAGTGACGGAACCAACTAGAGGGAAAAATATCCTGGACGTGGTGCTGATAAAACCAGATGAGTTCTATAGAGAAACAGAAGTAATAGATGGTATTATGATCACGAAGCTGTTTCTGTGGTAGTTAAAAATAAATGTGATAGAAATGAAGGTTTTAAAAGTAGGACTATTAGACAGTACCATATGGCTGATAAAGCAGGCATGAGGCAGTTTTTAAAAAGTAATTATGATCGGTGGAAAACGGTAAATAAGAATGTAAACAGAGTCTGGGATGGGTTTAAAGAAATTGTTGAGGAATGTGAAAACAGGTTTGTACCTTTAAAGGTAGTAAGGAATAGTAAAGACCCATCTTATTATAATAGAGAAATAAAGAGACTAAGAAGGACGTGGAGATTAGAAAGAAATAGAGTTAGAAATGGCTGTGGAAGTAAGGAGAAATTGAAGGAACTTACTAGGAAATTAAATCTAGCAAATAAGGGAGCTAAAGATAACATGATGGCAAGCATAATTGGCAGTCATACAAATTTTAGTGAAAAATGGAAGGGTATGTATAGGTATTTTAAGGCAGAAACAAGTTCCAAGAAGGACATTCCAGGAATAATTAATGAACAAGGAGAGTGTGTATATGAGGATCTTCAGAAGGCGGAAGTATTCAGTCAGCAGTATGTAAAGATTGTTGGTTACAAGGAAAATGTCCAGATAGAGGAGGTGACTAATGCTAAAGTATTAAAATTTACATATGATAACAATGATATTTACAATAAGATACAAAAGTTGAAAACTAGAAAAGCGGATGGAATTGATAAGATTTCTGGGGATATACTAAAGGGAATGATTGGGATATTGTTCCATATCTGAAGTACTTATTTGATTATTGTTTGGTTGAAGGAACTATACCAAATGAATGGAAAGTTGCCATAGTAGCCCCTGTATATAGCAAGGGTGATAGACATAAAGCTGAAAATTACAGGCCAGTAAGTTTGACATGCTTTGCATGTAAGCTTTGGGAAGGCATTCTTTCTGATTATGTTACACATGTTTGCAAAATTAATAACTGGTTCAAAAGAAGGCAGTTCGGTTTTAAGAAAGGTTATTCCACTGAAGCTCAACTTGTAGGATTCCAGCAAGATATAGCAGATATTTTGGATTCTGGAGGTCAAATGGACTGTATCGCGATTGGATAGAGTGGATCATGAGAGACTACTAGCAAAAATGAGTGCTATTGGACTAGACAAATGAGTGACTGAATGGGTTGCCATATTTCTAGAAAATAGATCTCAGAGAATTAGAGTAGGCGAAGCTTTATATGGCCCTGTAATAATTAAGAGGGGAATTCCTTTAAGGCAGTATTATTGGACCTTTATGTTTTCTTATATATATAAATGATATGAGTAACGGAGTGGAATCAGAGGTAAGGCTTTTTGCAAATGATCTTATTCTCTATAGAGTAATAAATAAGTTACAAGATTGTGAGCAACTGAAAAATGACCTCGATAATATTGTGAGATGGACAGTAGGCAATGGTATGTTGAAAAACGGGGTTAAAAGTCAGGTTGTGAGTTTCACAAATAGGAAATGTCCTCTGAGTTTTAATTACTGTGTTAATGGGGTGAAAGTTCCTTTTGGGAATCATTGTATCTGGGTGTTAATATAAGGAAAGATCTTCATTGGGGTAATCACATAAATGGGATTGCAAAATGATACAGATCTCTGCACATGGTTTTGAGGGTATTTAGGTGTTGTAGTAAGGATTTAAAGGGGAGTGCTTGTAAGTCTCTGGTAAGACCCCAACTAGAGTATGGTTCCAGTGTATGGCACCCTTACAAGGATTACTTGATTCAAGAACAGGAAAAATTCAAAGAAAAGCAGCTCGATTTGTTCTGAGTGATTTCCGACAAAAGAGTAGCGTTAAAAAATGTTGTAAAGTTTGGGCTGGGAAGAACTGGGAGAAAGGAGACGAGCTGCTCGACTGAGTGGTATGTTTCGAGCTGTCAGCGGAAAAATGGCGTGGAATGACATTAGTAAACGAATAAGTTTGAGTGGTGTCTTTAAAAGTAGGAAAGATCACAATATGGAGATAAAGTTGGAATACAAGAGGAAAAATTGGGGCAAATGTTCATTTATAGGAAGGAGAGTTAGGGATTGGAATAACTTACCAAGGGAGATATTCAATATATTTCCAATGTCATTGAAATCATTTAAGAAAAGGCTAGGAAAACAGCAGATAGGGAATCTGCCACCTGGGCGACTGCCCTATATGCAGATCAATAGTGATTGATTGATTCTCTTCATCTGCACAAAACACGACATACCACACTACCAACAACCACAGAAACATACAATAGTGAATAGACCCCGGCACATAGAGTTGGCTTCGGGGAGGGCATCCGGCCGTAAAACTGAATCAAATTCAAATCACGTGCTGACGCCAATAAATTGGGGAAAAGGTCAGGAAATTGACCTTAGTAAATTACAAACATGGGAAATTAAGTTTCTAAGATTAGCTGTGCAGAAGTTGAAAAGGGGCAGAATACATCAGAAGAGTCATTTAGGTGAATTAAATAATACATAAGGTAATTGGGTGGTTTGGTCATGTAAAGCAAGTGCAGGAGACGTGGACTCTCACGGAGTACTTGGAGATGATAGTGCCTGGAAAACGACCAGTGAGATATCCGAAAAGGAGGTACTTGGACCAAATTATAGAAGACCTATCGTTCGCATAAATCCTACCCAGCCTGATGGAATGATCGACAGATTATGATGTTTCCAACCATTCTTGAATGGTCATCGTCAGAAACTGACTCAGCCTTTAGAACAACGGACAGAACACTTAGCGGAATATTCAACTCACGAAGAACGTTCATCTCAGAGACATTTATAACTTAACTTAGGGTTTATAAACTCAAATGCAGTGAATGTCTCAATTCTACAATGAAAAACTGAAAATTTATGATTTATTATTTCAAAATGATATGTACAAAACGCATAAAAGCATCAAACATAACGCAGTCTGATCTGCTGTTTCGTTACTCGACGCAAGATATGCGTGCAGACTTCAAGAAAACGTGGAGATTCTCTACATCAGCCCAGCCCTAAAGGAGGCACTGACAATGTTGAAAAGGGACGCAATAAGCATTCCTGTTGTAAGAGTCTGTTGCTGAGGAAAGCCATTTGAAACAGTTAATAGTGTTCCATGAAATCAGAAATCAGTATCACTTTATTGTTTTTTATTACCGCTACATCATAGATGACAACAGTTAATGTTAATAATAATAGTAAACTTCTATTTACAATTTGTTTTACGTCGCACCGACACAGGTAGGTCTTATGGCGATGATGGGAGAGGAAAATTATGGAAGGAATCTACGGTGGCCTTGACTAAGGTACATCCTCAGTACTTGCTTGGTGTGAAAATGGCAAACCATGGAGAAACATCTTTAAGGCTGCCGACAGTAAGGTTTGAACCCGTTATCTCCCAAATGCAATGGCAGAAAGTTAATCCAGGCCTAATAATATTACAACTTTATCAGGTAGAAATACCGTCAGCTGGGGTGACTACAGTCTAAAATTAGTACTAATATACCGGAAACATATTTAGGAGTAGGTCCATACACAAACATGGATATTTGTCTGAAAGATGAGAATTAAAAAAAAAAAAAAAAAAACTACAGGTTTCAGGATGTATTGCATAAATATGTCTCTTATTACTTTTAACAGGTTTTTAATAAACATGTTAGCTCAGTGTTTTCATGCTGTGTTTATTATTTTACACTCTTTTTATCATGTGACACTATTGGTGACTGATTGGTGATAGAAATCTTAGCTGGTTTGATATCCTAGTTATATGCAGGTAATTAACTAGAAACGCATTAAGAAGAACTTGGGAAGAAATACACAGATCATTCGATTTGTAACAAAAATAAATGTGGAGGTAAAATCAAGAATTGTATCTGGTGCTCTGCAAGATAAATGAAAAAGTCGATAGCGCAGTGGAAATAATTTCAGTACTAATGTACTTAGGATAACATAGAGAATTCCACGTACAACGAATAGGAAAACAGAATATTTAGAGACAAAATTTCAATAATAATCTCCTTTGAAAAGAAGAAGAGTAAGTAATATCAAAAGAAAATGCAATGGGCAACAATTGATATATTAAAAATTACTATTTCAAGTTACAATGTTTTCGTCTACAATAATTTACTTAAGAATGTTGTTCCAGATCATGAAAATGCGATATTCATAACACAAGAAAATAACATTTTTAACCGAATAATACATCAAAGAGAGAAAAAGAGATTGTTGACCTTTTTGATCTGAACATCTTCGACCCATTTACATTAACTATACAATGAGTAAAATAAAATGTGGGGGTGATCAAAGACTGGAATGTTGCAATGTTCAACACCAATACCAAAATTGCTTGGTTGCTTAGAGACCTTGATAAAGCTAGGAATTTATATGCGAGTAATTACAGTCGAAAAAGAGGATCATGACAATTTAGTACAAATTTAGTCCCAGGAAAGAAATAATGTTGTGAACTATAAGGACCTTACAGAGGGAATATTTACTTTAACCCAAAATCCTTTCATGGTCTCCATCAAGGTAAGTTAATTATCCCGTAAATTGCGACGGATGATAAAAATATGAACATACGCACCTGATTACAATAATGAGCTAACAATAATTCAATCCAAAACTTTAGAATAAAATAAATGACCGGAAATACTGAACAGCCCTTTTAGTCCGCCTCGTTGGCTGAATGGTCAGCGTACTGACCTTCGGTTCAGAGGGTCCCGGGTTCGATTCCCGGCCGGGTCGGGGATTTTAATCGCTTCTGATTAATTCTTCTGGCTCGGGGACTGGGTGTTTGTGTCCGCCCCAACACTCCCCTCTTCATATTCACACAACACACTACACTACCAACCACCACAGAAACACGCAATAGTGATTACATCCCTCCACATAGGGTTGGCGTCAGGAAGGGCATCCGGCCGTAAAACAGGGCCAAATCCACATGTGCGACACAGATCGCACCCGCGACCCCACAGGAGTGGGAAAAGCGGTAGGAAAAGAAGAAGAAGACTGAACAGCCCTTTTAGTAGGTTAATTAGCCCATCAATGGTGGCGAATAATACAAATATGATCATCAGCATATAATATTACAAGAACGGGTTAATAATAATTCAATTCATTAACTTTAAAAATACAATTAGTAACCAGAAATTTGAATAACCTCTTTGTTCCCATAATAAATTAGTAAAGGAGGGAATAGATCTACATAATTTAGTTAATTATAGGAAATAATCATATTGCAGTAAACACAAGGTAAAAGTGGTTGAAATTTAAAAGAAATAACCAGGTCCAAGTCCAGATTACACTACACATAATAAAATTAATCATCTGAAGCGTCATACCTTAGTCTTTCTGTTATCTTGGCGTGGGCACAAGATTTTAGAAGCATGTAGGCGTGGAGAATGTCCAAGGATAATTTGGGCTCCATAGTGAAGTACTCCGCTCGTTGCTTGGTGGTGCTTAATCTGGACTGAATTTTAATGTCCAAACGGTCCAGTGTTTATACAGTGCCAAGGCAGGGCATAGGGGAAACTCGGTGTTTCAAGAACCGAGGGAGGGGACGTCACAGCTCAGTTGAATTGGGAGTAAGATATGGTGTAGTGTGCAGAGATAGCAAGCAGTCTGGAAGGCGGCCAGGTCCGGTATAGTATTGATGAGTTTACCCCCTGTGGATGGGGGACGTATATGAAGAATACACCCACGGTTTCCCCTGCCTGTCATAAGAGGCGACTAAAAGGGGCCCCAGGGGCTCTCAATTTAGGAGCGTGGGTTGGCGACCATGGGGCCCTTAGCCGAGTCCTGGCATTGCTTCCACTTACTCGTGCCAGGCACCTCACTTTCATCTATTCTGTCGTGTCTCCCTTGGTCAACTCTTGTTCTTTTCCGACCCCGACGGTATTAGAGCATTCTAGGTCTAGGGAGTATTTCATTTTCACGCTCTTCGTGGCCCTTGTCTTTCTTTGTCTGGTACTTCATTTTTTCGAAGTGTCGGATCCCTTCTTATTCTTTTTTCCATCTCTCTTTACGTGGGGATTTCGGGGAAATTTGCCAACGTTTATTGAGAACATGTCCCTCCGTCTCTTTCGAGTCCGAGTAGGGAATGCATTTTCTCAATATTACGTTCAGGAAAATGGAGTACCTCAGGGATCTGTACTGAGTGTCACGCTGTTCGCAATCGCCATCAACGGCATAGTTGCCGCTGCTGGGCCCGCAGTCGTTCCATCGCTGTATGTAGACGACTTAGCTCTACATTACAGCTCCGGAAGGGTGGCCTTTGCTGAGAGACAGCTACAGCAAGCTATTAACCGAGTCGACAGTTGGGACCTGCAACATGGTTTTCAGCAGCGAAAACCTCTGTTGTACACTTCTGTCGACGTCGGCCTGTGCATCCCGAACCAGAGCTCCGCTTGCGAAACAGTGTCTTACCAGTGGTTGACACCTGCAGATTCCTGGGTCTCCATTTTGATAAGAGACTAACGTGGCAGCCCCACATCCGTCAGTTGAAGGTTGCCTGCATGAAGAGACTTAACATGTTTAAGTTTCTCAGCGGCACCTCGTGGGGGCTGACCGTGCGGTACTACTACGATTTTACACGGCGACGTTCCTCTCCCGAATAGACTATGGAAGTGCGGCTTATGGCTCGGCATCAAAATCTACGCTGCGCCTTTTAGACAGTATTCACCATAGTGGAGTAAGGCTGGCAACGGGAGCTTTCCGTACTAGCCCCATTCCCAGCTTACTTGCTGAAGCGGGAGTTCCACCTTTACGGATAAGGTGGCAGCAGTTACTTCTCACGTACGCTGCCAAAATTCGTAAAATGCCGCTACATCCAAGCTATCAATGCATCTATAGTACCGAATACCACCAGAAGTGCCAAGACCGGCCGAATGCCACACGACCGGTTGGGTTTCGGATTGATAGCTTGCGTCCTCCTGGCGAGGTACCTCCGTGGTTGGTTCCGCGACCGGATATACATCTAGATCTGCTCCGTGGACCCAAGGTGAACACGGATTCCTCCGTTTATCGGAGGTATTTCCAGGACTTCGTTCGCCAATATCCGGTTGCGAGACTGATCTTCACGGATGGTTCTAAAATCGGAGATAATGTTGGTTGCTCTTTCGTCATTGATGATATGAGCACGAAGATCTCGCTTCCTAAAGTATGTAACGTGTATACTGCAGAGCTTTATGCCATCTTAGAAGCTCTGCAGTTTGCATTGCGTGACGAAAGAAGCCACTTTCTTATCTGTACCGATTCGTTAAGCTCTCTGCAGTCTATTGAAACCTGTTTCTCGCAACACCCACTGGTACAGCAGATACATGACCTTCTAGCCAGGTTAATGGATGCTGGCACCAGAATCACTTTCGCGTGGCTACCAAGCCATGTTGGGATTGCGGGAAACGAACTTGCGGATGAAGCTGCAAAGGAAGCTGTACTTTTACCTCTAAGACCAGTCAATGTACCTGCTAAGGATATTTGTTTTCAGCTACGTCGAACCATCTTGGCGTCCTGGGAATCGGAGTGGATAGATATCCGAAATCCCAGCTAGCTGAGAGCAATTAAGAAGACAACTACCGTGTGGCGGTCCTCTTTCCGACCTTCACGGAGAGAGGCCATAGTACTGTGCAGGCTGAGGATAGGCCATTTACGATCCACGCACTCTTATCTCCTGAAGAGGGAAGACCCCTCAGTGTGTTCTTGTGGTGCCGACTTCACCGTAGCCCACATCCTCACAGACTGCGCTGATCTCTCTGGCCTAAGACGGAGCATCGGCCTGCAAGAAACACTCGAACGCATACTAGCCGATGACGCGACTACTGCTGATCTCGTCATCCGCTTTATGTGCGACAGTGGACTTGTCAAGGGTATATACTGTAAATTACAAGTGTACTGTTACTCAGGGAACGTACGTTCCCTTTTGATACGTTAGTAATCCTTTCGGTCTAATTCTATAATTGTTTATTGTTTTATTTTGTACTGCGTTTCCAAATTCTTTTGTTGAATAAATAATTTTGTTTTATATTTTAAATTTCTTTTCAACTTATTTGTTCAGAGGGGATGATTACCTCGTTGTACTTCCTCTTAAAACATAAATCACCACCACCACCACTCTCTCTTTACCCCCTGTGGGTGGGGGACGCAGACGTAGACTACACCCACGGTATCCCCTGTCTGTCGTTAGAAACGGCTAACAGTGGCGACCAAGGGGTGATTGAATTAGAACCATGAAACTACTTGTGATTAGTACCATCACGCTGGGAACACCATGAGTTGTCTTTACTTGCGAGTAGTACCACTATGGTAGGTACACAATAGGTTTGTGATTAGTAGCAGCCGAGAGTGGGTTCACTGTGTGGTTACAGTACCTGTGATTAGTATCGGTACCACTATATGCGGAACGCCACGGGCTTACGTTGCTTGTGATTAGTACCACTATATGAGTGACACCTTGGGTCTGGGTGGCCTGTGATTAGTACACCTAGGTGAGGAAAACCATGGGTTTGCGTTGCCTATGAATGGCGCCATTATGTGAGAAACACCGTAGGTCTGCGTTGCCTGTGCGACGTATAATACTTGTAATTAGTACCATAATGTGTGGAACACCGTGAGTCTACGCTACTTTTGAGTAGTACCGCAACATGAGAAATACCATGGTTCTACTTTACCAGCGATTATCAGGGGCCGTTGATCTGGATTTTGGACCCCTTTAGTCAACAAGCATCATCGATTCAAGATTGTGCTTTGGAAGCTGTTCCTTGGACAGTAATACTATTAATATAGTTTCTAGGAAGGCGGGGGATTGCGGGTCGGATCCACTGATTGTTTTACGTTCATATTCATTGTTCATGGTCGTCTTTTTCAATTCTAGTCAGTGGATCGATTTAGGAATTTTTTATCTTTCAGTAAATTATTGTGAGTTGGATCCGCTGATTATTTTAAATTCACATTCATCCACTCATTTTTCATCGTCATGTTCTGAATTCTGGTCAGCGGATGAATTTTTGACTTTTAAATTGTCGTTACATTTCGTACCATTACGAGCCGATGACCTAGATGTTACGCCCCTTTAAACAATAAGATCATCGTCATCGTCATCATCAATGTTGATGAGATTCTGTACAATATTTATGGAACAGCAGACTGGAGATGGAGAATACCCATCGCTTAGATGCTGTCTTTCTAACGTCAAGTCGTGTTTATTACAGCACGCGCTATCTCTTGGTTAGTTGGTGAACTACTAGCAATCGTGGAGAAACTCCACTCAGCCCCAGGGGCTCTGAACTTTGGAGCGTGGGTTGGGGACCACGGGGCCCTCAGCTGAGTCCTGGCATTGCTTCCACTTACTTGTGGCAGGCTCCTCACTTTCATCTATCCTATCCGACCTCCCTTGGTCAACTCTTGTTCTTTTCAGACCCCGACGGTATTATGTATGGAGGCCTAGGGACTTTCATTTTCATGCCTTTCGTGGCCCTTGTCTTCCTTTGGCCGATACTTTCATTTTTCGAAGTGTCGGACCCCTTCAATTTTTCTCTCTGTTTAGTGTTATATAGAGGATGGTTGCCTAGTTGTACTTCCTCTTAAATCAATAATCACCACCACCAGCACAAACTCCACTCACTTGCTTGGTTCGCTGTAATGAATTGAACTTCACTTGTCTTCTTTGTCGAGTATGTGCAGAAGAAGGATGTTCTCTGTTTTGAATAAAGTAACATTTTGTATCTTATGGAAGAGAAAGAAAAGAAATAAGCACTAAATGTGCTGTATCAAACAGATGTAACCTTTTGTGGTTTCTTTTCGACTTTGATGAGAGGGAACATCTAACTTAATAATGTGAAACTCACGTTGGATATTAGGATGACTGATCTTTCAGGTTGCCCTAACCAGTCCGTACGTTGTGAACCATTTCAATCTAGTTTCGGATTAGGCAATGTTCTATGTTGAGTAACTAGTAGGGAATAAGTAATTTAATTTTACGTTGAATAGATTTTTTGGTTTTTATTATATTTTTCGATCTTGTGTGTGAGATGTTTCAAGATGGCGCTTACCCACGTCAATATGTTTTCGGCCTTAATTTCTATTTCCAGCGTTTATTGACCTATACTCGTAGTATTTGTCTGTTATTTGTATTTCCCCCATTTCATTTTCTTGATGGTTTAATCCTTCTACTCTTTTAAATTTACTAGTATTTTTGTTTGTTTGAATTTAACTTCCTAGACTATGCAGTTTTTTGGGGAACGTTTTTCTGAATTTTATTCGTTTTTTGCGTCATAGGTCAATATATTTATGACTTTCTATTTTTCGGCAATAAACTTATTTCCTGGGGCGTTACTCAATCTGGCTCGCAATCCCTCGAGTTTAAGGTATATTTCTCTCATGTGTGAGAAAATTAATTCATTTAGGTATGATATTCTTTTATACTTCTAATTTCTACTTTCATTTATTATTGTGATTTATAGTCAATGGTTTACCAGTCTACGTTCGGTGTATTAATCATGCCAACTTATGGAAAAAGCATAAATTTAATTAACTCGTGTTCGAAGTATTATTATCGATATTTTTTGGACATAACCTTCTAAAACTCTTACCTAACAATATTTCGCAGCTATGTAGACACTCGAGTGTTCATGTCTTAAATTGAGTATCGATTCTTTACTTATGGGTATTGTTTTCTTTTGTTTGTGGGCATGAATTTTTTTTGACATTTCTCAGATATTGAGTAACAGCTGACTGTCTTAGGCACATGACTAACAATAGAGTTACCCATGACCAAAGCCTCAACCCCACCCACCTTATTAGAACTTCTCCACTCTTGGTCTCTCTTAACTTCCCTGATGGCTGCAGAGCCTACCTTCTCCCACTTCTCTCCTTCTCACGACCCTGCTCCACCTCCTTCTTCCTATTCTTTGCTCTACATTTCCATTTTCTCCCGTTCCCTTTCTTCTTGTCTTGCCCCTCCTCTGTAACACTTTGCTTGCTACCCCATCTTCCATCTCCTGTTCTGTCTGTAATGACTCATATAGATTCTTCACCAATGACTCTCCTGAGGGTGCTCTCGTGGTTATTGATACTGAGGACTGTGTCAACTCAGAGTAATCCATGCTGGATTGACCTCGAAGTAGAGACACTTTGGCCATATCACCGATATAGTACAAACCCTAGACCACCCATAATGAAAATTAGGGTGGGGAGCCTAAGTTGGCGTTTGCATGGCTTGGGGTGAATTTATATAAGACACGAACAGAGAAGACAACAGCAGAGTTGATGAACTAGTGCCCATGTTTTCAGATGTGTTTGATAGCGGCATAAACATTTCTTTATACGCAAGACAGTTGTAGTGAGGTATTACAGAAACAGCGTAATTGTGACTGGAAGCGATATGACAAATGAGGGAAGTTATTGAATTTAAAATCTTAAAGATATGTGATTCGTAATTAGACACAGCACGTGTTCAAGATACTCGTGTGAGTCAGGGATAACGCCTAGTGGGAAGGAAATTGTAGGGTACCATGAATATTTATCCAGAGTAAGATTGGGACTTGTGCTTTTGAAATATTGAAAGTTCACGGATTATAAACGTTAATCCAACGCACCCATTGTTTTATCATGAATGCAGAGATTTAAGTTGTTCAGCTTAGAGCGCAAAGGGAGGAAATTAATAACAGTGAAATACAATTGACGTTGTAGTAGTGAGAATACGTTTATGAAAGCATAAAAACAGTGCGGGGAGGTGTGTGTTCCGTATTGTTGTGAAGACTGATGCTGTTTTTCCAGAAGAAGAGTTTAACACGGATATTTCATCTTCAGTAGCAGTTACCCTGGGACGATGATCAACAGGTTGGAGCGTCAACCGAGAACTGAACCCAGGAAAGACATCCAAGTTTGCAGCACAGCTGTAATGGACGTAGAAAGTAGGAAAGTAGAAGAGAGGGAGGACGGGAAGGAGAAGGTGGTAGCGTTTCACGTTGGCACCAACAACGTAAGGCAAGCTGATATAAGTACCAACATAGTTGGAGATGTGTGGGATCTGGTGAATGCAGCACGGGTGAAGTCTAAGGAAGCGGAGATTGTAGTCAGTGGAATACTGTGTAGGAGGGATACTGACTGGATGGTGATTGGGGATTTAAATGAGACTATGGAGTGGGTATGTGGGAAACTGGGAGTGCAATTTCTAGATCGTAATGGGAGGGTAGGAGGTAGGGATCTGCGCTGAGATGTCCTTCACTTAAACCGCAGTGGTACGTATAAGTTAGGAAATTTATTTGGAAGGGTAACAGGGAGGTACATTCAGGGAAACTGGGTGGCCTAGGGAGCGGTGATAAGGGAACAGGGAACTGGAAATCAAGCAGGGATGACATAAAAATGTTAGTGTTGAACTGTAGAAGTATTGTAAAGAAAGGAATAGAATTAATAATTTAATAGATACATATTTACCAGATATTGTAATAGGAGTTGAATCATGGCTGAAAAATGATATAATGCATGCAGAAATTTCCTCACGGAACTGGAGTGTGTATCGTATAGATAGGATAGGAATGGTAGGAGGGGGAGTATTCATTCTGGTGAAAGAAGAATTTGTAAGCTACGAAAAAGTTAAAGATGTCACACATGAAATTCTAGGTGTAAGGCTCATTTCTGAACATAATAGGCAACTCGATATCTTTCGAGTGTACAGACCGGAAAAGGGTAACGCTGACACAGATTCAGAATTATTTGATAATATAATCAGCTATGTGGGAAACGACATGGAAAGGAATGTGATTGTAGCGGGAGATCTGAATTTACCAGATGTCAATTGGGAAGGAAATGCGAACGACAGGAATCATGGCCGACAAATGGCAAATAAGTTAATATGGGAAGGACAGCTGATTCAGAAAGTGATGGAACCAACTAGAGGGAAAATATCCTGGATGTGGTGCTGGTAAAACAAGATGAGCTCTATAGAGAAACCGAAGTAATAGACGGTATTAGTGATCATGAAGCTGTTTTTGTCGTAGTTATAAATGAATGTTATGGAAAGGAAAGTTTCAAAAATAGGACTGTTAGGCAGTACCATATGGCTGATAAAACAGGCATGAGGCAGTTTCTAAAAAGTAACTATGATCGGTGGAAAACGGTAAATAAAAATGTAATCAGACTCTGGGATAGGTTTAAAGCAAATGTTGAGGAATATAAAAACAGGTTTGTACCTTTAAAGGTGGTAAGGAATGGTAAGGACCCATCTTATTATAATAGAGAAATAAAGAGACTAAGAAGAAGGTGTAGACTGGAAAGAAATAGAGTTAGAAATGACTGTAGAAGTAAGGAGATTGAAGGAACTTACTAGGAAATTAAATCTAGCAAAGAACGCAGCTAAGGATAATATGTTGGCAAGCATAATTGGCAGTCATACAAAATTTAGTGAAAAATGGAAGGATATGTATAGGTATTTTAAGGCAGAAACAGGTTCCAAGAAGGACATTCCAGGAATCGTTAATGAACAAGGGGAGTGTGTATGTGAGGATCTTCAGTCAGCAGTATGTAAAGATTATTGGATACAAGGATAATGTCCAAATAGAGGAGGAGACTAATGCTAAAGAAGTATCAAAATTTACATATGATAATAATGGCATTTACAATAAGATACAAAAGTTGAAAACTAGAAAAGCGGCTGGAATTGATAAGATTTCTGGGGATGTACTAAAGATAATGGGTTGGGATACAGTACCATATCTGAAGTACTTATTTGATTATTGTTTGGTTGAAGGAGCAATACCAAATGAATGGAGAGTTGCTATAGTAGCCCCTGTATATAAAGGAAAGGGTGATAGACATAAAGCTGAAAATTACAGGCCAGTAAGTTTGACATGCGTTGCATGCAAGCTTTGGGAAGGCATTCTTTCTGACTACGTTACACATGTTTGCGAAATTAACTGGTTCGATAGACGGCAGTTTGGTTTTAGGAAAGGTTATTCCACTGAAGCTCAACTTGTAGGATTCCAGCAAGATATAGCAGATATCTTGGCTTCAGGAGGTCAAATGGACTGTAACGCGATTGACCTGTCTAAAGCATTTGATAGGGTTGATCACGGGAGGCTACTGGCAAAAATGAGTGCAATTGGACTAGACAAAAGGGTGACTGAATGGGTTGCTATATTTCTAGAAAATAGATCTCAGAGAATTAGAGTAGGCGAAGCTTTATCTGACCCTGCAATAATTAAGAGCGGAATTCCTCAAGGCAGTATTATTGAACCTTTATTCTTCCTTATATATATACATGATGTGAGTACACAAGTGGAATCAGAGGTAAGGCTTTTTGCGGATGATGTTATTTTGTATAGAGTAATAAATAAGTTACAAGATTGTGAGCAACTGGAAAATGACCTCGATAATGTTGTGAGATGGAGAGCAGGCAATGGTATGTTGATAAACGGGGTTAAAAGTCAGGTTGAGAGTTTCACAAATAGGAAAAGTCCTCTCAGTTTTAATTACTGTGTTGATGGGGTGAAAGTTCCATTTGGGGATCATTGAAAGTATCTAGGTGTTAATATAAGGAAAGATTTTAATTGGGGTAATCACATAAATGGGATTGTAATTATAGGGTGCAAATCTCTGCACATGGTTGTGAGGGTGTTTAGGTGTTGTGGTAAGAATGTAAAGGAGAGGGCATATAAATCTCTGGTATAATAATTTCGTGTGGCTTATTCTAGCCGAGTGCAGCCCTTGTAAGGCAGACCCTCCGATGAGGGTGGGCGGCATCTGCGATGTATAGATAACTGCGTGTTGTTGTGGTGAATGATAGTGTTATGTGTTTTGTGTGAGGTGCATGGATGTTGGGGACAGCACAAACACCCAGCCCCCGGGCCATTGGAATTAACCAATGAAGGTCAAAATCCACGTCCCGGCCGGGAATCAAACCCAGGACCCTCTGAACCGAAGGCCAGTACGCTGACCATTCAGCCAACGAGTCGGACAATCTCTGGTAAGACCCCAACTAGAGTATGGTTCCAGTGTATGGGATCCTCACCAGGAAAACCTGATTCAAGAACTGGAAAAGAATCCAAAGAAAAGCAGCTCGATTTGTTCTGGGTGATTTCCGACAAAAGAGTAGCGTTTCAAAAATGTTGCAAAGTTTGGGCTGGGAAGAATTGGGAGAAAGAAGACGAGCTGCTCGATTAAGTGGTATGTTCCGAGCTGTCAGCGAAGAGATGGCGTGGAATGCCATTAGTAGACGAATAAGTTTGAGTGGCGTCTTTAAAAGTAGGTAAGATCACAATATGAAGATAAAGTTGGAATTCAAGAGGACAAATTTGGGCAAATATTCATTTATAGGAAGGGGCATTAGGGATTGGAATAACTTACCAAGGGAGATATTCAATAAATTTCCAATTTCTTTGAAATAATTTAAGAGAAGGCTAGGAAAACAACAGATAAGTAATCTGCCATCTGGGCAACTGCCCTAAATGCAGATCAGTATTGACTGATTGATTGATAAACCTGTACATGAGCTTTCCATCGGCTCGGACAATGGATGTCTATATCACCCACATAAGTAGACCACAAATATAACTTTTGTAGAATTAGTGAATGCACAAAGACTTGTTTAGTTTGTAAATAAGCTTATCTTAGACGTAACATTCGATTATATCGAAGTCCAGAAATTTTGTGTTAGGGAGACCGCTGGAGTGAGCCACGAATAGGGATATACTTGCTTGTCATTATAGTTTCCTTGGGTTAAATTAATGAAAGGTTATCTATGTTTCATAATAAGACAAGAAATAGCTAGATAATTAACGGAGAGTGCTTGTGAGATTGGGAAAGGTAGCGTTATTTGTGTATACTGTCCAGTTAGTGAAGTTCTTAGGGAATTTTCGATGTGGGAACTGCATGTCTTTTCTGTAATGCTAGTAATTTAGAACCGGGCGAGTTGGCCGTGCGCGTAGAGGCGCGCGGCTGTGAGCTTGCATCCGGGATATAGTAGGTTCGAATCCCACTATCGGCAGCCCTGAAGATGGTTTTCCGTGGTTTCCCATTTTTACACCAGGCAAATGCTGGGGCTGTACCTTAATTAAGGCCACGGCCACTTCCTTCCAACTCCTAGCCCTTTCCCATCCCATCGTCGCCATAAGACCTATCTGTGTCGGTGCGACGTAAAGCCCCTAGCAAAAAAAAAAGTAATTTAGAAAAATATATAGTTGAAGCGAGCAATCCGTTTTATAGAGGTAATTTTGCATGTTGATAAAAAATAAGAACATGACTGTGCTTCATCTTCATCTTCAGCTTGGAATCGAACCTCACATCCCCATATCTAGCCAGGATTTCTTGTGTTGATTATCTTGTGTAAAGTTATGTAAATGCATAGAGTTTTGAAGTTACCTAGTTCAGTTTGAGTATTTTCGAGTTAATTGGTGACATAGAAAATTAAGAGAATAGGATATTGTTGAGATGCATTCTGCGGGAAATGAACCAAGAAGTACGTGGGTGAGAATTGTTATTTTAAATGAGTGAATTAGCCCGATACGGAAGCATAATTGAGTTATGTATTGTATGGTAGAAAATAGCATGAGACTTCGCGTCGAATATGCATTTTTTGCTAGAGGCTTTACGTCACACCGACACAGATAGGTCTTATGGCGACGATGGGATAGGAAAGGTCTAGGTGTTGGAAGAAAGCGGCCGTGGCCTTAATTAAGGTACAGCCCCAGAGTTTGCCTGGTGTGAAAATGGGAAACCACGGAAAACCATTTTCAGGGCTGCCGATAGTGGGATTCGAACCTACTATCTCCCGGATGCAAACTCACAGCCACGCGCCTTTACGCGCACGGCCACCTCGCCCGGTGCGTCGAATATGATAAGATATGTTTCCCTAATATTTTATAAACGGCAGAATGTCTGTGATTTGTTTAGAAGCCAGAGTGCTCATTTGTAGACGAGGACTTTTAAGAAGAAACAGAAAATCAGCTGACTGGGATGGGTGCGTGTCATCTGGGGACCGCTCCGACGAATTTATGAGGGCTAGAGGCGAGTGTTTGCCGTAGGGCTATGCTAATGGCAGGAGAGATTTTTACTAACCATTCACCATTTCCAAGAATATGTTTCGAGCTCCAAGCAGAGAAAACGACTTATTTAATTTATTCTATGTCAGTTGTCGTCGAACCGAGCTCGATGGCTGCAGTCGCTTAAGTGCGGCCAGTATCCAGTATTCGGGATATAGTGGGTTCGAACCCCACTGTCGGCATCCCTGAAAATGGTTTTCCGTGGTTTCCCATTTTCACACCAGGCAAATGCTGGGGCTGTACCTTAATTAAGGCTACGGCCGCTTACTTCCAACTCCTAAGCCTTTCCTATCCCATCGTCGCCATAAGACCTATCTGTGTCGGTGCGACGTAAAGAACCTAGCAGAAAAAAGAAAAAAAAAGTAACATTTTGTTTGAAATTGCTGCATTTCAGGCAATAGTAAAGCTTAATCATTGCACGATGTTTAATTTCAATTATTTTTGGTTCGATTATTGATAGAGCTAGACTATTAAATTAATGCAGACCGCGAAGTAATGAATAATTAACAGCCAGTGAATTTTAGTAAACAGTTTCATCTTTAAGTATATGTTAGAATAGTATTCGTCTAGGGTAAGAACGTTAAATAATAATAATAATAATAATAATAATAATAATAATAATAATAATAATAATATACATGTAAATATGAATGTCTGTCTGTATGTTCGTCCGTCCATTCCTTATACAAATCCATACCGTTCCATCTATCTGAACGAAATTTTGTATACTTGCCTTATAAAACCCTGCAGGTTAGCTCATCTACAGTAAATTTTAACAGCTCTTTGCCTCTCTCCATTCCCTAGATTTAGGCCCTTTGGCAAGATAATATAGGCTTATATAGTCGAAATATCGAATTTGTCTTGCAATAATGAAAATCGGTATGTAAAATCGGGGGGTGAGCCACCACAATCTAGGCTATAAATCATTTTATTCACGCTGAATGAAATGGTAGTTTAAGGGAAGGCCTAAAATTTAATTCTCAAATATTTATATTATTAGTGGTCTTATCGATAAGTACTACATAACTAAAGTTGCATATAATTAAATTTCCGATCATTTATGTCTTATACATTTTTATCGTACCGGCAATGATAACACAGATATTCATGAATTTGTATTTTTGTTGCCAAGTCCATATCAACGCCGAGCCACGAGAAAATGGGTTAACAGAATTTAATGAAAATTGGTATATAGAGTTGGGGAATAAGAAACTACAGTCTAAGCTATAAACAATTTTATTCACCCTGGATGAAATTGTAGTTTAGGGGAAGATGCCTAAAATTTAACTTTTAAATACCATGTTATTGGTCCCCTATCGAAAAGTACTACATAACAAAAGTAATAGAGAATACAATTTCTGATCATTTATGTTTTATTCAGTTTTACCGTACCGACTATGATAAGAGTGGTATTTCAGAGTTGGAAGGAAACTAAATGTGAAGGCCTACAGTATAGAAAGCGCATAACATTGATTGCGCGAATGTAGGCTATGCCAAGGAGAGATTCCGCTACACGTATAAGTTCCTATCTGGAAAAGAAGCAATGTGGAGGCTGATTGGTGACAGTCCCAGTGACAGTTGGAATCGTGTACATCATATCTATAGAGTGATGCGTAAATACATAGCATACAGTTATAACTTACTTTTATTATTTGTTTGAAAGCATCTACTTCCCAGACAATCCGGGGTGCCTCAAGGAAACAGTTTAACGAGAACCTATGTAATCTCAAATTTAAACTTAAAATTATACACATAACTATATTTATAAATCTACAAAAGGGTTCGTAAACTATCTATCAACGTCACAATAAATAAATCTACAAACATTCACTTCAAACAGGTAATACAAATCCTAAAAGTAAACATTCAAATAATTACCCGAACAGAGCCGGCCACTACAGCTATTAATAATAATAACTATGAAGGTGATGGCAATAATAATTCTTCCCTAAGTAAAGCGATAAATGAAGACTAGGATAACTAAATAATTGGTTTCTCAAACTCTGAAAATTTTAGGAGCTAAAATTTGCACAAATTTTGAGAAGTCACGTGAGCTTAGGATAAACGTTTGACTGTGACATGATATTTAAGAATGTTTTTGAGTTGATGGCGTGATAAATGAAGAAAGGTGATCTGGCCTGTGGAAAACCAGCTGCGATGTTATAAAGTAGTCCCGATATATTTGAGATGTGACGAGTCGCGAAGTCGACTCCTAATAAGTGTATTTTGCAGCTGAGTTATGCGAACTGGGGACAGAATGTCTCGTATGGGAAATGTCAACTCCAGAGTGAGAGTACAGTATATGCATTACTGCAGCTGGATCATTTGAATTTGAAATGGGATGTTTCAGGCCGAAATGAGTGTAATGTGTAGGACAATTTAGGAACACGACAGAGTGGTCCGGTGTTCGAAGGTTCTCTGTCAGATTTATGAAGTATTTATCGTCATCAAAACATTCCTTAAATAATTGCGTCAAGCTCACAGGACTTTGCCTAGCTCCGTTAACATAGCTTATACTCAATCAGACAGTAGAGTTAAAATGTAATAATAGCGCCCAAATTAAATGTGAAAGGGAAGGAACGTTTTTGTTATTGGCTTTACGTCGCACCGACACAGATGGGTCTTATGGCGACGATGGGACAGGAACGGGCAAGGACTGGGAAGGAAGCGGCCGTGGCCTTAATTAAGATACATCTCCAGCATTTGCCTGGTGTGAAATTGGGAGACCACGGAAAACCATTTTCAGGGCTGCCGACAGTGGGGTTCGAGCCTACTATCTCCCGAATACTAGACATTGGCCGCACTTAAGCGACTGCAGCTATCGAGCTCGGTGAGGAACAATTTAAGTGCTTCTTTAATAATACGTTATTTAAATGGTTGATGAGTGCCTAATTGATTTTTGTGATTTTATAAGTTGGCTTGCAGTAATCATGTTTTAACGTTTACTTCGACAGGATAATTCATGCTAATTTTAATAATATGGAAATGGAATTTCAGTTTCGATATGCCGATGTCAAGATGTACCGTATTGCAATGTTAATGCGGAGATAATTTAAACGTTGTTTTGAAATGAGATAGTGACCAGGAATAAGCTATTAATCATGACCTCGGTTGACTGCCGTGTTTCATGAAATAATACTAAGATCACGAAGGGATGCTGCAAAATTAATTAATGAATAACTCACTGAAACTTAGTGATGTTGAAACCAGGTCTTGTATATCACCTCAGTGAATATAATAATAATAATAATAATAATAATAATAATAATAATAATAATAATAATAATAATAATAATAATAATAATAATAATAATAATATAGAACCATAATAATCATGATGAGTGTCATTAATTAGGACTAATCAATAATTAAATCAGATACGTGGAACCCCAACGAATACTGCACATTGTAAATAGGAATTTATATGTCTTTTTTTCTAGGTCAGCGCGGGTTTGAATATCTCCTAGTGTTTTTCATGTGTGTGTTTTTGCCTTCTTTTTCATGATTGATATTCGTGATTTTTGCTGCTGTGTCTTGAGAACCAACGTTGGTATTTTGTGTGTCTATAATCCACCCTCGATGGCGTTTGTGTACTGGATTTTAGGATAATTTAGGAGAAGGACGGCAGCTAGATAAACCTTTTAAATATAGGCAATGGTTAAATACAGCAACGCTCTAGCAAGGAGTCATATCGCTGAACAGGTAGTTTATTTTCTTGCGTTAATCGTATTCGAATGTTTAATGTTTCAATATTAAATTGTTAAGGAACGATGTTCAATTAAGAGTAAATAATAATCAAATTGCGATAACATTGTAGATCTGTTCAGCTGACCAAGAACTTGTTTAATCAGTGTTACACAAGGCACTCGGCCTCAATATTTAAAGTTTTGAGACATTGTTACTACCAGATGATTTTTAATTGACGATTCTTGTGAAATCCGAATCATGGGATTATTAATCAATGTAATAGTAATTTTCGCTTAAAGAGCTTGTTATAATACTGTATGTTAAACTGTGAAAAGGGATCCATGTGGAATCCAGGTCATGCAAATACTATCGTCAGAACTGTGTAGATGAGTCTCAGGTTCGACTCTCAAATTGTAACTAATTGAGTTGTGATAATGATGTCAGCAGTCCAGGAATGTTTTAGCCGGGCTGAGTGGCTCAGACCGTTAAGGCGCTGGCCTTTTGACCCCAACTTGGCAGGTTCGATCCTGGCTCAGTCCGGTGGTATTTGAAGGTGCTCAAATACGTCAGCCTCGTGTCGGTAGATTTACTGGCACGTAAAAGAACTCCTGCGGGACTAAATTCCGGCACCTCGGCGTCTCCGAAAACCGTAAAAGAGTAGTTAGTGGGACGTAAAATAAATAACATTATTATTATTATTATTATTATTATTATTATTATTATTATTATTATTATTAGGAATGTTTTACGAGGATGATGTTATATTACAATGTGTGCTTCATAAACTTAATTTGTATTTCTTCGATTTTAATTAATTTCATTTTATTTGGTTTCGTATTTTAATCTAATGTCGCTCATCTTTATAACATTTTCATCTTTTTTATTATTCTAATTAAGTTCAATCTTTATTTTTTTATTTTTTGGTAATTACATTTCATGTTAAAATAGCCAGTTTATCTGTTCATTTAGTAGAGTATCCCGTAGCTAGACACCTTATGTACCACATCAAGATCTGGCGGACGATGCACCTTCCGGGATAAGAGAAGATAGGTGAGTATGCGAGCGGAACCGGGATCTTCATGAACTCACTATCCACTCATGCACATAATGGTGAAATGAAATGGTGTATGGCTTTTAGTGCCGGGAGTGTCCGAGGACAAGTTCGGCTCGTCAGATACAGGTCTTTTGATTTGACGCCCGTAGGCGACCTACGCGTCGTGATGAGGATGGGATGATGATGAAGACGACACATACACCCAGCTCCCGTGTCAGCTAAATTAACCAATTAAGGTTAAAATTCCCGACCCTGCCTGGAATCGAACCCGGGACCCGTGTGACCAGCACGCTAACCATTTAGCCATGGAGCCGGACCACATAATGGTAAACAAGGTACAATACACAATAGTAGAGTTAGGCTGGCTACCGGTGCTTTCCGTACTTGCACAATTTTCAGCCTACTCGCTGAATCGGGAGTTCCACCTTCACGAAAAAGACGGCAGCAGATATTCGTGAAATGCCGTAACATCAAAACTATCGGTGTCTCTTTAATACTCATTTCTACCAGTGGTGTGCAAACCGGCTTAATGCAACACGACCGTTTGGGGTGCGAAGTGATAACATGTCTCGTAAGTTGGATGTGACTATCGGTGGTTGTCATGAGCGGACCCTTAGCAAGGTACCTCCGTGGCCATTTCCATGACTAGATCTACTCCGTGGACCTAAGGTGAACACGGATGCCTCTGTTCATGGGATTTCACAAACATCTAATTCCTATATCAATGTTCGAAGTGAGCACATTTATTTTCTTACGAAAGGCCTTCCTTGCTTGTGCTAATCTGCATTTTATGTCCTCCTTACTTCTGTCATCGTTATTTATTTTACTACCCAAGTAACAATATTCATCTACTTCCTTTAAGACTTCCTATTCTAATCTAATATTACCTGTATCACATGACTTCGTTCGACATGGTAATAATAATATTATTAAAACAAAATCACTATCACCACCACTCACTCCCTGATG
This sequence comes from Anabrus simplex, assembly GCF_040414725.1. Lineage (NCBI taxonomy): Eukaryota > Metazoa > Arthropoda > Insecta > Orthoptera > Tettigoniidae > Anabrus > Anabrus simplex. The sequence goes on along the minus strand of NC_090265.1, from coordinate 1,419,689,860 downwards.
CGTACCCTTACCCATCATTTTCCTACCTTTAAAACATTAGCCCACCTGTTTTCCAGAACATCTCTCCTTCCTTCCCCTCCCTCTTTCCTATCTATCGTATCATGTGCGTTGATTGAGGGAGACCTGCCTACCTTACGTTAAAATCGTAATTATCTCCCTCAAACTTGCTATCTTTTCCCTCATCCTCCTTAATGTCCAATCACACCCGAAGTCTCTACACCTGCCTCCCTCAGTCATTCTTTTATTTTCTTTACAGAGATATGAAATACATTTAAAATATCAACAAAAATGAAGTACATAGTGTGTTCTGTGAATATTTATATCTCAAAGGAAAGAAATAATGTTATTTTACTTCTATTATTATTATTATTATTATTATTATTATTATTATTATTATTATTATTATTATTATTATTATTATTATTATTATTTTCAGCCGACTATGCTCTAATAGAAATGAAAACTGCCGTTAAATTAATCGCTGAAATATCGAAAGGATTACACAAGAATTAGACACCAATATAGCAAGTAAGGTGGTTGTTGTTGTTAAGATACTATCTAATAAAATAACTACACTGCAATTCTAAATCGCACTTAGGCGTATCCTAATCGTAACAGGTTAACTGAAACAATAGAACTGAAGTTATAATTAAATGCTTGATACTTAGATTATTATTCTTTTTCTACCTACGCGCTAACAGAAATTAAAATTGCCCTTAATTGCTAGCGTGAGCATACATACATACATACATACATACATACATACATACATACATACATACATACTAATTGAAATTACTTCAAAATGTCGTGTTTACATATTATTAAATACCCTTTAAGTAGCATGATTAATTTAATTTTCTTGGGTTATTTCAGTTTTCTTGTTTCTTGCATTTTATCTCATTAATTTGAAACTTTATCGCCTAGTTCAAGAATGCAAGGTGACAACTCGAAAGGCCTGGAATTAGACTCAACAACAGTAACACGGAATATCAGGAGTTTGGTGAACAAGCCAGCAGTTCGCTCATGATCGACGGAATTGTATTGAACAAAGTAAACAGTTATAGATACATCGGGTCACGTGCCATTGCTGACTGCGATACAATCATGTAAGTTGAAATACGAGCAAATGTTGTATGGATGAAATTGCGTCAGATCTCAGAAGTAATATGTGACAAAAGTCTCTCTGCTTCTCAGGTCTACGGTGTACCATACTGTTCTCAGACCAGTGCTTTCGTATGGTTTGAAGTGTTGGTCGGTGACAAGGAAACACAAGCAGACTCTTCATACCGTTAAGATGAAAATGTTGAAATGGTATCTTGGAACAACAAGGTTAGATAAAGTGAAGAACAAATGAGTTCACAAAATATTTGGTGTCGCGACATACTACAGAATGAGAAGATGCGAGAGTCAAGGCTGAGATGGTATTGTCAAATTCTACGCAGCGATGGCAACTCTGTGGCAAAATCGACGATGACTGTGTAATCTATGTTGATGCCAGGTAGTAGGCCGAGAGGATGGCCAAAGATGAGATGGTAGGAAGGACTAAACGACGGTATGAGGTGGATAAACCTTACCTCCAGAGATGTACTAAACCGTGTTAAGTGGCACAAGCAATTACGTTGAGCGGACCTTACAACCTAGCAAGATAAACGTTGGTAATAATAATAATAATAATAATAATAATAATAATAATAATAATAATAATAATAATAATACCAAACCAACTCCCATGGCGCAAGAGCCCTGAAGGGTCATGGCCTACGAATCGACAGCTGCGCAGGCGAAAGGCCTGCAGATTACGAGGTGTCATGTGGTCAGCACGATGAATCCTGTCGACCATTATTCTTGGCTTTCTAGAACGGGGCCGCAATATCATCGTCAGATAGCTCAACTGTAATCACATACATGCATACATACCTCGAACCAGCCCTCAGATTCAGGTAAAAATCTCTGACCTGGCCGGGAATCGAACCCGGGGCCTTCAGGTAAGTGTCAGACACGTTACCCCTACACCGTGGGACAGGCAGCAATAATAATAATAATAATAATAATAATAATAATAATAATAATAATAATAATAATAATAATAATAATAATATTTTCTTTACGTCCCACTAACTACTTTTACGGTCTTCGGAGACGCCGAGGTGCCGGAATTTAGTCCCGCAGGAGTTCTTTTACGTGCCAGTAAATCTACCGACACGAGGCTGTCGTATTTGAGCACCTTCAAATACCACCGGACTGAACCAGGATCGAACCTGCCAAGTTGGGGTTAGAAGGCCAGCGCCTTAACCGTCTGAGCCACTCAGCCCGGCAATAATAATAATAATAATAATAATAATAATAATAATAATAATAATAATAATAATAATAATAATAATAATAATAATAATAATAATAATAATAATAATAATAATGTACTTTACAGACCTGTGCCAAGAAATACATCTACATACTCACTGTAAGGTTATTATCCTTAGAAATAGTTTTTGTACGCTCCTTTTCTTTAAGTGCTGCCATATCGAGAAGTTAAATATGATACGTTGGGAATCTGAGATTTTAAAAGAAAAGTCAATGGCCACGTTATAGAACGAATAACCTTTGTAACACGCATCTAGTTTTTTAGTAGGGAAATTACTTGTTGCTATGTTTGGGATTAGAAACTTCGGCCTCCAACAATTAAAAAAAACAGATCATTTTCATTTCTAACCCGAGTACTTCAAATATTTAAAAAAGTACAGTATGGCTAGGGGCATGATTTTTTCGCATTAATTTATGTTGGATTTCGCGAAAAGGAAATAATTTTAGCGTTATTTCGCGAAGTAGGGCTGATCCCATCGCTTTAATTTTGCATAATCATTTCCTAAAATGATTCATAAAAAGTTTAATTCGTGAGATTTGTGAATTATTTATGTGAAAGATAAATAAAGAGAAACAATATTGATAAGCATTTATTATTCCTTATGTAATCTTGATGAGACTGTAATCTAGCCCTAATCAAGATTACATGACAGATTTCCCTTTCACCCTATATGGCCATACTATTAAGGGTGTTTATACAATATTAATACGAATAAATACTTCTGTCGAAATGAGAAATCTTATTCTGTCTCCTGTTCCCCTTCACACACGTAATATTGGAATACAATTTCAAGATCGTTATTTTCCATGAATTTCGCTGCATTTTTGCACTTACCGCAAAATAAGTAAATTTCGCTGTAAATAGGCCTTGTCGCTGTAATTCGCGAAAACAAAAATCACTAATTTCTTAACTAGAATCGTATGATTCATTAAGATATCTCAAAATTGCTTCAAAGAATATTTCTTGTCGCGCTTATCGTTAATGCGAAAAAAACATGCCTCCAAGTATGGCACATTCTCGGACCAACCTCCTTAGGCTTCACTAAGAGAAGGGAAGCGTAATTTAGTTTCAAAATCTACATTAGCTCCTGTGCCCCACTTTCACTCCCCTTTCATTCAATAGGAGCCAATAAGATAAATTCGTTTGCAACAGCTACAATAAATATTGAAAATCTGCACTGTGCTATACACGAGAGCATTGCTACATACGGAAATGACGCCTAAGGACACAGCAGAGACCCAAAGGAAGCCTTATATCGACAAGTAAGTTATGAAATAAAATAAATTGTGGTCGTTCTCGTAACTAGCTTTAAGTAGAATTTTTCAGTTGTTATTTTGAAACAGAGGCGTTCTCTTTCAAATTCCACTTAAAACGATTTTTAGATATACATTACACCATATGACTGGTTTGATTATTCAGTAACTAAAGCTTGCACATAATGAAATGTGCTGTATTTTTGCTTAACTTCGAGACCTCTGCTTACTTTTACACGTTTCTATCACTCTTCCTTATTTATTACTGACGCCAACTTTGTCCTTACCCATAGGCCTACATCTCCTTGAATGGTGGAAATGAGATAGTTCATGGCCCTCACTGAACTAGACAGAGTTACACTAAATCACAGTCAGTAAATCTTTAGAAATGATAGTAATACATCCTGGAATTCCCTATTTACTTCAGCACCTTCTTAAATGAATTCTTATTTTTATGAGCATACATTCGCCAGATAGTTTTAATGATATCTATATTGCTAACGTGCAAAAATGTTAGTAAAGCTATAAATTTATGTTAAAGTATTTGGAAAAGAGATTGGATTTTCGAAATAAAGGCAACTCAACAGTATTATGATATTTGTTTGGTATGGAGATTACGAAACCCTTCAAGATCTCTACACATTGATTCGTATAATTTTTGTTAGGGAAGGTGTGGTGTTGTTGAACAACAGACAAAAATTACAATTATTTTGGAAAGGATAACCAGTTGTGAGAAGCTATTTCAAGCTAAAGGACGAAGGAAACTGTGTTGAAAGTGACATTTGACTGAGAGTGCTTTGTCTGACATTTAGGCTGTACGGTACTGATGGAATATATTAACACATGATGAAATAACAATATTAGTGTTGTTAGTTACATACCATCGATCGCTTTCTTCGCCTCACTCTCCACATTGTATTTCTTCATGGTTTCTACCTTGCGCGATCACTCTTATGAATGCTCCTTACTAACAGAACAATTTAGATTTATTTGTTCACAGCTTGCAGATGATATATAGAGTAGATGACGTCGGTGAGATACGCTAAGCCCTAGTCCACAACAAAGTGATATGCAGACAGAACGTAACCTCCTGACCTGAATTTTATTCTCTATAGTTGTTATGCTTCAACGAGCTCATGCATTCATTATTATGAACAAACTTCCAATTAATACAGTCTGTCATTAATAATAATAATAATAATAATAATAATAATAATAATAATAATAATAATAATAATAATAATAATAATAATAATAATAATAATAATAATAATGGCGTATGGCTTTTAGTGCCGGGAGTGTCCGAAGACAAGTTCGGCGCGCCAGATGCAGGTTTTTGATTTAACTCCCGTAGGCGACCTGCGCTTCGTGATGAGGATGAAATGATGATAAAAACGACACATACACCCAAACCCTATGCCAGAGGAATTAACCAATTATGGGTAAAATTCCCGACCCTGCCGGGAATCGAACCCGCGACCCCTATGACCAAAGACCAGCACGCTAACCATTTAGCCATGGAGCCGGACATTAGATTAATAAGGTAAATACTGACAATCGTCGCTCACTCTCCTTGAAAGAACTAGAAAGCTGTACAGTTTGGAGATCCAAGGTTCGAAAGCTGTCGTTGAGAGCTTTTGAGTGCGACTTCCCTCATCGTTTCTCTATGTTTAATCAATGTTGGTCCAGTTCCTTACTTCATTTTTGGGAGACCTATTGTCGTTCTAGTCCAAAACAATTCCGTATTTACTCCTTACCGTAGACCCAACAACAAACAAATTTGCCATTATTGTGTCACTAATTCTATCTCTTACAACTTTTTATTTCTTTCATTTCACTTTATTGCCAGTTAAGCTAACATTTGAAGGTATGAGTTTTTTGTTTATTTTTATCGAATGAGTGTGTTTATGTTGCTTAAACTGATCACCTTCTCAAGGTCAAAAAGGGATTTTTCTTATTTGTCTTCTTCTTCTTAATCTGTTTACCCTCCAGGGTTGGCTTTTCCCTCGGACTGAGCGAGGGATCCCACCTTTACCGCCTCAAGGGCAGTGTCCTGGAGATTCAGACTCTGGGTCGGGGGATACAACTGGGGAGGATGACCAGTACCTCACCCAGGCGGCCTCATCTGCTATGCTGAACAGGGGCCTTGGTGGGGGATGGTATGATTGGAAGGGATAGACAAGGAAGAGGGAAGGAAACGGCCGTGGCCTTGAGTTAGGTACCATCCCGGCATTTGCCTGGAGGAGAAGTGGGAAACCACGGAAAACCACTTCCAGGATGGCTGAGGTGGGAATCGAACTCACCTCTACTCAGTTGACCTCCCGAGGCTGAGTGGACCTCGTTCCAGCCCTCGTACTACTTTTCAAATTTCGTGGCAGGGCCGGGCCTCCGGGGGTGGCAGCTAATCACACTAACCACTACACCACAGAGGCGGTTTCTTATTTGTCGACCGACTGAAAAGTCTAAACCGTTTTATCGTCTCAGTGCTCTTAAAATGCAAACGAGCATTTTATGAAGCACGTAGTAGTTACGATCAACAGCAAAGAGCATTTAGTGCTAATGAGTGATTTCAATTCATGGCCCGGACATGAAACTGAAGACTCTGAGAGTATAATGGGTAAATATGAAGAAGATGTGGAAACTAATAGGACCAGACACGGATACTGAACTTCTCTACTAGTATGGGATTGTCTGTCCATCTATTAAGTCTTCAGTTCGGAGGCTGGTGGATCCGCAAATAGCACCATACAATATTATGCAGTTATAGGGAAGCCGCAAAATCCAATGGCGGCTCCACTATGCGGCGTAGTAAGCGTGATGAGGATTGTTGGAACAGAAAGTGAGCAGCAAGAGTAGCACTTTTAATAATATCCATATGTACTAGTCGTGCTTGGAATGTCATTACTCAGCACCACCCATACTTTAGCTGCTCCCATAATGTCACCATAAGAGACTGAGACTTCAGTGGAAGCTGGCCTGTGCCAAGAGACAAGTGCAAAATATTGCATCCGTCAAGAAATAGCAGCAGACACAGTATGGGATTAGCAGCTACTATTCGTCAAGCAGAAGGCTATTTATTGAGGAACAGAACTTGTATTTTCATGTGACTTCTGACATAGTGAGCATAGCCACAGATTTTCCAGTCTGACGTGGGAATTATGCAGGGAGGTGTCCTAATCTAGAGGCGGCGCAGTACTTTTCAGACTCACTCCCCAATGGAGGTAAGCTGCATGTACATTTCTAACCTCTCACCAGCCCTTGTGCCCTTCCAGGACGGCAGATAACGCTAACCGTTATACTACGGGAGGTTAAGGGAATAAGATCCATAGTAGAATACACCATAATAAAAATTCAGAAAATATACAAAGAATGTTCACGTTTTACTGGAAGTCCTTTATGATACTGACCTCTAATAATTTCGTGTGGCTATTTCTAGCCGGGTGCCCTTGTAAGGCAGACCCTCCGATGAGGGTGGGCGGCATCTGCCATATGTAGGTATCTGCGTGTTATTGTGGTGGAGGATGGTGTTATGTGTGGTGTGTGAGTTGCAGGGATGTTGGGAACAGCACAAACACCCAGCCCCCGAACCAGTGGAATTAACCAATGAAGGTTAAAATCGCCGACCCGGCCGGGAATCGAACCCGGGGCCCTCTGAACCGAAGGCCAGTACGTTGACCATTCAGCCAATGAGTTGGGCATACTGACCTCTGTCTAGTCCGACTCTGTGGCCAAATGTTTAGCGTGCTGGCCTTTGGTCACAGGGGTCCCGTATTCGATCCCCGGCAGGGTCGGGAATTTTAACCATAATTGGTTAATTTCACTGAGACGGGGTGCTGGGTGTAGGCCTATGTGTCCGTTTCATCATCAGTTCATTCTCATCATAACGCGCAGGTCGCGTACGGGCGTCAAATCAAAAGACCTGCATCTGGCGGGCCGAACTTGTCTTCGGACATTCCCGGCAATAAAAGGCATACGCCATTTCTTTTTTTTTTTTTACCTCTGTCCAATTTGCAGTGAACCAAGTATCAGGAAGCCTATGCTAAAGACTCACATGGACCGAGCTCGATAGCTGCAGTCGCTTAATTGCGGCCGGTATCCAGTATTCGAGAGATAGTGGGTTCGAACCCCACTGTCGGCAGCCCTGAAGATGGTTTTCTATTTTCACACTAGGCAAATGCTGGGGCTGTACCTTAATTAAGGCCACGACGGCTTCCATTTCTAGCTCCTTCCTGTCCCATCGTCGCCATAAGACTTGCCTGTGTCGGTGCGACGTAAAGCAACTTGCAAAAAGAAAGACTCACATGGAGAAGTCTCTGCAGAAGGATATGGGTGGATTAGCTTCGGGATTTCATAACTGAAAAGTACATACATCTGATCAGTGGAAAGTTCCAGAGAATAGACAGTAAGTCCAGTAGGTACATTGAAAAAGATTGGTAGGCACGCAGGAATGCTGTATTGAAATGACAGGGGAATATTTTGAATTAAGAGTGAATAAATATAGGAAGTAATGCAGCCGATGGTGAAATTATGCAGTCAGAGCAACTTGTAAACGTAGAATGTGTGAACATTGTTACCAACAAGAACTGACGTAGATACGGAGCAGTAGATACTCATGGTAATGATTTTTTTCAAACATTTAGAGTTTTACAATGTTAAAGTTTATATTTATAATTGTATTTTTAATCCTGTCTTAAAGTTGATAGGGCAATAATTTTTTTTAAAAATCAAATTCAAAATTAGCTCCCAATCCCGAATAAACAACATAAGTTTTTGATTAATTCCTCCTGTTTTCGGCTTACTTGTTTGATTCAAGAACAACTCTTCTTTGTCATCTAGGATGTTTTTTGTTTCAGCAAGGGCATTGGATACACATGCTACTACATCCGAGCTTAGGAAACATAAGCCACCACTACTTGTCTGACTGATGAAACTATTTCTTCTTTTACTACCGCTTTTTCCCACACCTGTGGGGTCGCGGGTGCGAACTGTGTCACGCAAGTGGATTTGACCCTGTTTTACGGCCGGATGTCCTTCCTGACGCCAATCCTATATGGAGGAATGTAATCACTATTGCGTGTTTCTGTGGTGGTTGGTAGTGTAGAGTGTTGCCTGAATAAGAAGATGAAAGTGTTGAGACAAACACAAACACCCAGTCCAGAATAATTAATCAGACGCGATGAAAATCCCCGACCCAGCCGGGAATCGAACCCGGGACCCTCTGAACCGAAGGCCTCAATGCTGACCATTCAGCCAATGAGTCGGACGACTAATGAAACTGTCATCTTGAATTTCATTATCATCGGCAGATACAAATAATTTACAATAACCACACTTAAATTCTGTAAGGCAATAACAATCCTATGCAGAATAACACAGGAAGTACACTTTCATTCAAACCATCTATGTCACCATCCATAACAACAACAACACAGAGACTGCGAATACACATCAGTCACATTCTTTCAGCAACAGCGATTTACAAAAATATCCTCTTTTGATATATCAACATCTCCTACTCTCTTCTGATAAACATTGGTGATCCAAAAAAGAATTACATACACAGTTTTAGAAACAATTAATTGGCGACATTATTTTCTTTTGTATAGTCATAACATTTCTGTGTATAATTATTTAACAAGATATTTACAACTGAATGTGCAATATCTATGACAAGTAGTACGTGGGTAGGAAAAACAAATGTTGGTATATTTGAAAGTGAGACCTGGTACAAAATATTTTGCTGACTCGTTTCATTTAAGAACAATTTTTCCTTATCTTCTAGAATTTTTTGAGTCACAGGAAGTACATAGGATACACATGTTACTACATCTGAGCTTGGGAAACATAAGCCACCTCTACTGATGAAGCTATTTCTGTCATCTTGAATTTCATTATCATCAACAGATACAAACATCTTACAATAGCCACACTTAAATTCTTTGATAATTTTATAAGAACAGTAACCGCCTATGTAGAATAACACAGGAAGTACATTTTCGTTGTGGTCATCTAGGTCATTATCCCCAACAATAATATTCAAGGATTCCAGAGTAGCAATTCCTTCTGGAACATTGTCACTAAACTGTTGAAATCTCATTACTTTTCCCTTCTGATTAAGCCAATTATTTCTTACACATTTTAAAATATGCACGCTATCAAAAATAAAATACGGAGGTCTCTCTGTAACACTTTGTTTGGGATGGCCATATTTAATTTTCAGTTCAGGATGATCACTAAAGAAGGAATAGCCTTTTATTGACTGAATTTTTATCAGCAATATCACCGAATACCTTAAGTCATATCTCCTCTAACCTCAAAATCACTGCCTTACAAAGTGAATGCAAATACTCTGCCTTCAAGTATTTCACTGGCAGACTATGGGCTACATATAAATACTTGGAATCTAAGCTACGGACCGTGAAAACATAGGCACTAACAGCACACTGAGAAGTACCTACTGCATAACCTACCCTATTTCTACCCTTATAATCCACCCATTAAAAGACCATCATCTTTGTCTTTATCATCTAAGAATTCAACTTTCCTAGCAAGATAACCGAGAAAGTTAGACGACCTCTATTCGTTAACTGTAGAGGTAAAAAAGTTACTACTAATTCTACTCAGTGTGTTCTCACACGGAAGCATCATTCCAGATGTACTTCGTAAGTATTGATAATAATGAGGTGATACTGACCGCACAAGAGACCAGTAGGCCTGTGAATGCAACGAAGTAAACTACTCAGCATGTCCTGTATCACCTGCTGAATTGCAAAAGTCATTAAATTGAATGGGCACTTCTTCAAGTATAGTCTGTAATTGGTTGATGTTACTTACAATTACTGGAAGTTTCGTACTGCCTACCTGATTCATCGGCGCACCCTTGATAAACACTCATGAAAATAATTCCTCATTGATTACAATGTAACACACAGTCTTAGGAAATGGAACATCACGTATCAGTATAAGACATACATGTGAATCCTTTTTCACTATCACCCACTCAGGCTGTAATTTAATTTATGCCTGAAGTTCGTCGAGGTTATGGAACGAAAATATTTTCATGTGTTCTTGAACAATAAGGCTTTAGTCGATGCTGGTCTTCAGATAAGCACTTTCGAGTCGTTCTCTGTGGTTCTCAGGATCTTTTCTTGATGTTGAAGGTCTGGATAGATATGAGGGACACTCCGGAAGCAGTGATGGAATGGTATCTGAAATAATAATAATAATAATAATAATAATAATAATAATAATAATAATAATAATAATAATAATAATAATAATAAAGATAGGACTAACCAGGAGGGGAGGGGATCAAATGAGGTGGGTAGGGTTGAGGCTCTGGTCATGGGGGATTCCATCGTTAGAAATGTCGGGAAAGTTTATAGAGGAAAAGGTACCAGGGTAGAATGTTATCCAGGAATTAGGTTAATGCAGATGTTGAGGAAGGTAGAAGAGAAGGAGGTGGGAAAGGAGAAGGTGGTAGTGTTTCACGTTGGTACTAACAACGTAAGACAAGCAGGTATAAGTACCAATATAGTTGGGGATGTGTGGGACCTGGTAAATGCAGCACGGGTGAAGTTTAAGGAAGCGGAGATTGTTATCAGTGGAATACTGTTGCACCCTTCCTGCGTCCAGGTACGACCCAGTAAAAATTTCCTGGTAGGTGATGTTCTCTCAGGGCAATTCTTCGTAAAAATGGTTAAGATTAACGTGAGTTCCAAGAGAAGACAGGGACCGCACGCAATAAATACTGATGAACGTCTTCATCCTATCGCATTTTCAAATAAATCATTCATTCATCGCAAGACTCGAAGTAAATCGCATGAAAAGTATCTTAATAACTAAGTAAATCTACACCTAACATCTACAAATCATAACTCACTTAATTAAAAATAAATAAAAAGAAGAAATTTATTAAATTACTCATAAATGAGAGGAAAGAGAAATCATAATATGTTAAGAAAAATTCCTTCATCGGTGTTTAAAATCAATCATTATTCATAACATCTCATATCAGCGCTGGCTTAATTAAAAAATGAATTCATAGAATTCTGAAATGAACCGGTATCTTCTAACATTCCATCTTGTATGAAAATTAATTCAATTATTTAATTGCCTTATTAATAAATTATTAACTTGAAAGAAAGTTCATGAATCGTATCAATAACATCACAACACTGAAGTTAAATCTCCCTTCCGTCAATTCCTTTAAGTTTCAACTTTGCAACCATACTTCCCCCGGAACCCAAAAGCTTTGGTTTCCCGGGAGCTGCCCGCCGAGTCATCGGAGGAACTTCGGCGGATCGCTAGCTGGCATCGTTTATGGTTAGAACTAGGGCGGTATCTGATCGCCTTCGAACCTCTAACTTTCGTTCTCATGTTCTGTCTATATCCTTATATTGAAGATTCATACAATAACGCTAAATAATACATTTTATTATCACTATGCCCGGTGTGAATCAGATATAAGTATATAAAACAACTTAGAACACACTACACTTCATATATTTCTTTCATTTTGCATTTGATTATCATACAAGAATAAAGAATAAGGAAATAGGCCTAAACAGAAGTACTCACACGATTTTCCCTATTTCTATTATATCAACACTTTTCTGCTCAGAGGCCTGCTCTTGAATTTGTTTAATAAATCAGTCTTTAGTCACTTTCTTTGCATTAGTATCAAGAACAGGCCTGAAAATTTTTGTAAGTATACCGTATGTAATGTGCGCTCGAACACAGTCGCGGCACTGAAACGTCTCTTTAAACTTTGGAGCGGTAAGGAATTTCAGCTTTCGGACAAGATTATATTTTCCGAGATATCCTAACGCCCGCGTTGTAAATATTAATACATTTTTAAGAAGACGAATTTGCGTCGGCACTTTGTCGGGGAGCAGAATTCCCCTCACAGTACTTACACTGTAATCTGATTCAACAAAGTGCAAGCTACATATTCTCGAGTTATCATTAGGAGCCCAAAGAGATCCTTTTCTGCTGCCCTGTCGAGAAATAGCAAGCCTCCATTTGTCTCCTAAACTCGGATGTTTAGGAAAAAGATGAAAATTTATATTTGTGTATATTTCTTCGCTATGTCAGATGTGCAGTTAGGCACGCAACAATAAACCACATTAACTTACAGAATGGAAAGAGAAACTTGACGGCAATTGGACCCAGGGGCTCTGAAATTTGGAGCGTGGGTTGACGACCACGGGGACCTTAGCTCAGTCCTGGCATTTCTTCCACGTACTTGGCAGGGCTCATCACTTTCATCTATCCTATCCGACCTTCCTTGGTCAACTCTGGTTCTTTGCCGACCCCGACGCTATTAGGTTTCCGAGGGCTAGGGAGTCTTTCATTTTCACGCCCTTTGTGGCCCTTGTCTTCCTCTGGCCGATACTTTCATTTTTCGAAGTGTTTGGTCCCTTCCAGTTTCTCTCTCTGATTAGTGTTATACAGAGGATGGTTGCCTAGTTGTACTTCCTCTTAAAACAATAATCACCACCACCACCGTGACGGTAATTTGGAAGCACATAACTAAACAAATGTTAAGTGCATCTTAGCAACCATCCATATATTGGAAATCGTGAGACCAAATAAATTAAAAAACGACAAAACTCTTCATATTTCATGTTAGATAAGGCCTTACCTTATAAAACGAAGTTTAATATGTTATTTCCACCGCCGTCTCAATCTCTATATACTGCCTGCTCTGTGCCGCGAGAATTGTGTTTACAGCGACATTGCAGATGTCAGCACTTACCGCACCCAGAGCACATGTTGGTTAAATGAGAGTTGATCCGTAACACCAGTATAAAATGAAAAATAATCCTTAACATGTTACTAATTGAGAAGATAATGCACATACAGATACTAACGTTTCACATTTGAGTTTGGCTTAAGATACAGAAACGTAAAATGTATAAAATCTTACCAGTTACAGTAGACATATTAGGATCATCCCTTGCTGCATGGTACATACCAATTTCAGAATTTTCTCGACACGTGTAACGGAGCACCTTTTCCGTACTTTTCTTACTGTTATTTACCAGCAGTGGACGCAAAAAATTTCTATCACTATTTCGCTGACCTTTTGTTCATGATCAATTTTCAGGATACGTTTTATAGCACATAATGCAGTGCGTGCGTTCGTCATATCACTGAACTAAATAGAGCTTATATTGCGTCTCCAGAAAATCATCTAGTGAGAACATAAAATAACGGATTTTGTAACAGTTAGGACACACATTCCACTATAGATTTCACAGTTAACGAGACAGCATCTGCCGTGTCATTAGTCATACAATTCAGTTCTTCCCGCTTTGATTCCAACCGAATTATTTTACGTACTCGATGAAATTATCATTCAACCATTGTAAGTATTTTATCTGTTGGTGAACAGAAATTCACACAATCTGAATTGTTTTGCTGAAAGGCATTACAGTAATCATTTCTGAACTAAATGGGATAGATAGGAGACTTCTAAGCCTTTAACGAGGAAATAGGCAGCAGGACTTGAGAACTTCTTTCAAAGTCGGATAACAAGAAGACACAATATTTTATTCGCGAGAGCAGGAGATTTTACAATATCTGTGCCGCATACACCTTCAACATTGACCACGCAAACGAGAGGAGCAGTACCTAGGCCTAATAAGCCATTTAATCGGCGATTACTGTTACGCTCCTCTTTGTTGGTCTGAGAGCTTTGCATTCAGCTCTACGTCTTTCCTTCACTAATTGTGAAATCCCGTCAAACACTATCAACATTTTCCATTTAGGCTACCTGTCCAGAGTACTTTGTGACGGAGCTGACATCAGACCAGGAGTCCTGCCATATTCGTAACCGTTTGGGATACTATTCCCACGTCACATAGTACCCTGTGATTTGTTCTGACTGCGCGGATTTTATCTTGCGCAAATTATTGATATGATTTTAAAGATAAACAATCTTTCGTTCATTATATTTAGCTGCTTCCTTTACTTTATTCAGACGACCATTTTTTGGGTTGCCTTCGAATTGTCTCTTTAGTCTTTTAACTTCATTATGGTTAGTCATCAGCTGTTATTGCAGTGTCAGTATTCTTGATCGGAGCCTCTAATGTCTGATTTTCTGATCACTGCTGTCATTCTTACTCGTTGGAATACTGACTTGGATTGATACATCATTGTTCAAATGAATTTCGTACTCGTCATCCAATGTATTTTCTGCAGATGAAGAGCTTGTTTCATCACAGATTTCTTCCGAAGAAATATCTTGTCGCTGTTTGGTTTTTCATGGGGCTATTTTTCTGGTTTGAAGGTAATGGGGAGAATTCAAAGACCGACTAGCACACTCTCTGGCTTCAATATATTTTTCTTTTAGTTTTATCTTTCATCTCCATCTCTACAAATCAAGCTACAAACACGATAATAACCCTTGGTTGATTCTTGCCATGATATAGCGTTAAGCCAATTTTCCTAACGTTCTTTACTTGGGGGATCACACGAATCCTCACACCTGAAGAATTTAGATTACCTGCTTTGATATACAGAGAGGAACAGAACAATGAATCATTTTACAACCAGAGACACACACGTAAATGCTCGATGCAAACGCACTGGAACACAGTAACGTGGGTACGGAGATAAGTTGGGTGCGTTAGCTGGCGCCCCTAGCGGAGGTTCGTGAAACTAAGAGCTCACGCTGAGAAGCATGTTAACCGCATGGCATAGAGCAGGCAGTATATAGGATTGAGACGGCGGTGGTTATTTCTTCTCATAAAACATGTTACAGTGACACACGTAATCATAGAATTCGCGCCAAACAACATAACATAAACGCGAACCTAGCGGTGGAAAAGAGAAAAACTATTACCCTGCTTTTAATGCAAGAAATTGGCTCTCTGTCCAGGCCTTCTAGTATCTAGTAGGCTTTGTCCCAGCATGGTCGCTGCCGCAAAGAATTATGGGAGCGTGACCAGACCTGTGTATATAGACCGTTGCCTACGATATACTGTAGACCTTGCCAAGAACAGAACAGAAATCTGACATCTAGCGGTCAAGCCTTGAACACGGTCTGGTCGCCTTTCCAGCGGGAAAAAAGTAGCTATGTCCCGGCCTTGTATTATCTCGTAGACGACTATCGTAGGCCAAAGTGCTGTTCATAAAACAGTATTAAGTTGTTGATATTATTATTTCAGATGCAGTTCCACCATTGATGTCTGGATATCCCTCATATCTTTCCAGACCTTCAACATCAAGGAAAGACCTAAGAACGGCAGAGCAACTGGAAAATACATTTATGAAGTACCTACAGCATCAAGGATAAACTTATTGAAAAATTCAATAAAAGGACGTCCGTTTCGGAATGAAACTGCATTCACCATTAAAATGAACGCAAGAAGATTGATAACAACACTTTTAAGTCCTCATTTCGACCAGATGGCATTATTTCCGTCTTTCATATTAGAGGCTTCATAAGTTAATATACAAATACACTCCTAAGTTTGGAATACCAGTTAAAGCAAATGGTACATCGAATCAAGACTGATGTGTTGATAGGAGTGGAATCATGGTTGAGAGAAGGGGTGGCTAATAGAGAAGTATTTCCAGAAGGGTACACAGTCTATCGTAGAGACCGAGGAGATAAAAAAGGGAGAGGGGGGGGGTTATTCTGGTGAAGGAAACTTATTGTTCACATGAATGGTTTATCGATGAAAGGGATGAAATATTAGGGAGAAAATTAGTTTGTGATAATATGAAGGAGGTGGAAATTATAGGAACATATAGGCCTGGAAGAGAGGAAAGAGACATGGAAATATTTGAGAAAATAATAGATTATACTCATAAAAACAATAATATGATGTGGTAATAATTGGGGGAGATCTAAACTTGCCTGAAGTTGAATGGAATGGAGCTGCAAGTGAAGCCCATGAACAGAAACTGGCAAATAAGTTAATTTGGGAGGGAGGATTTACACAAGTAGTACAAGAACCGACTCATCTCAATAACTTGCTAGATGTATTCTTGGTTAAACCATGGGAATTTGTCGATAAAACTGAGGTAATTGAAGGAATAGGTGACCATAAGGCTGTAATAATGGATGTAGGACTCGTACCAAAAATGCTTATAAGAGGGTCACAATAAATTATACAAAAAAACTAAAGTTGATGAATTTGGGACTTACTTTAAATCACAATTCAGTTGTTGGATAAGTGAAAGGAGTAATGTGGATACACTTTGGGCTAAATTTAAAGGAATCATTTGGGAAGGAGAGAAGAGATTTGTACCTGTTAAGAAGGGTAAAATGACCTCAGACCCTGTTTATTATACAAGGAAAATAAGAAAATTAAAAAGAAAATGTAGAATAGTAAACAGGAAAATCAAGGAGGGTAAGGAGAATAGAGAAACTAGGAAACAGCTAATGAGGGAACTGAATAGAGTGAAAAAGGAAGCAAAAGAGAAATATATGAATGGCATTCTTCAAGAGCGTAATGACCACAAAGGGAAATGGAAAAAGCTGTATTCATATATTAGGAATCAAAAAGGAAAAGGAATCCAAATTCCTACAATGGTGAGGGAAGGGGATGAACACTATTTAGCAGATACTGAGAAAGCAAATCTATTTAGTAGGAAATTCAGAGATTCAGTAGAAGATTGTCAGGAGTTGGAAACAGTAACAGAAGATAGAGAGGGAGAGACACAGAGGGAAACAAGAAGCTTCTCATTCACAAATGAAGATCTTTTCAGAGAAATCCAACTACTTCAGCAAGGAAAAGCAGCAGGAAGTGATCAAATTACTGGGGAGGTATTAAAGACAATTGGGTGGTACATAGTACCTTATTTAAAAATTCTCTTTGACTATGTCATAAATAATAGTGTAATACCAAAGGAATGGAAGGAATCTATAATAATACCAATTTATAAAGGAAAGGGTGATAGAAAGAAACCAGAGAACTACAGACCAATCAGCCTGACCAGTATAGTTTGTAAAATACTGGAGAGTTTAATAGCAAAGTACATCAGAGGGATATGTCTTGATAAAAATTGGTTCATGAGGAGCCAGTATGGATTTAGAAAGAAATTTTCTTGTGAGGCACAACTGGTGGGATTTCAGCAGGACATATCAGATCAGTTGGATTCAGGAGGCCAGTTAGATTGCATAGCCATAGATCTTTCCAAAGCTTTTGATAGAGTAGAACATGGAATATTATTAAAGAATATGGATGGAATAGGATTGGACGTAAGAGTTATACGTTGGATAAGAATATTTCTAAATTCAAGGGTTCAGAAAGTCAAAGTAGGAAATAATATATCACAGGAAGAGAAAGTTTGGAAGGGAATTGCACAGTGTAGTATAATCGGTCCGTTACTTTTCTTAATATACCGTACACAAATGATTTAGGGAACAATATAACATCAAAAATAAGATTGTATGCAGATGACATAATTGTTTATAGGGAAATAAATAACATTGAGGATTGTTCAGAATTACAAAGGGACCATGAGAGTATCCAGCAATGGGTTGAAGAAAATAATATGAAGGTTAATGGAGGCAAATCAACTGTTACAACATTTACAAACAGGAGCTTTAAAATTGAATTTGAATATACTTTGGATGAGGTAGTTATCCCAAAAGATGGCAAGTGCAAATACTTAGGTGTGAGATTTGAAGTAATTTGCACTGGAAAGATCATGTTGATGACATTGTAAGGAAAGCATACAGATCGTTACATGTCATAATGAGGATACTTAAAGGATGCAACAAAGAATTAAAAGAAAAAAGTTACTTAAGTATGGTTCGTCCATTATGAGAATATGCAAACAGTGTTTGGGATCCTCACCAAGAATACCTAATAAAAGAAATAGATAGTGTGCAGAGGAAAGCAGCAAGATTTGTAACAGGGGATTTCAGGAGAAAAAGTAGTGTATCAGAAATGTTAGAGGAACTTGGGTGGGAAACTTTAAGTAAGAGAAGGGAGAAAACTAGATTTGTAGGATTATATAGAGCCTATACAGGAGAAGAAGCATGGGGAGAAATCCGTGAGAGGCTTCAGTTGGAAAATAATTATATCGGCAGACCTGACCACAAGTATAAAATTAGAAGGTATTTTAGCAGAAGCGATTGGGGTAAATTGTCATTCATTGGGAAGGGCGTGAAGGAGTGGAACAGTTTATCAGGGCTAATGTTTGATCCTGTTCCAAAATTTGTACGGATATTCAAGAAGAGAATAAACAGCAACAGGGAAAATAAATGAAATGTTAGAGGGCATTCGACCAGTGCAGGCTATTGTAAATAAAATGTGTGTGAAAAAATTAATTCCATCCCCTGGTCCATGGAGTTAGGACAGTCAAAGTAGGGGACTGCCTGTAGGGGTGAAGTACAGTGGGGACTTCGAGGGCCCTGGGACCGGTACAGTAGCGGTGAAGGCCCTTCAGGAACTCTGAAAAGTGGTGGCAAAAGGGGCTCTGGTTAAGACGCAGCAGGTCGTTATGTTACTTAGGTTCCAAAGTGGGTAAAAAGTAAATAAATGCAATGTAACTTTAATTCTTATACCAGTTGCATAGTATTATTTGAAGTATTCCACATACTGTATATGAGGTGACTATGATTGTAAGTATAGGAGATATTATGAGTAGAGTTTTGTAAACAATATAAATTTATTAAGGATGATTTGTTTGTTTAATAGAAAAATTGTTAGCGTAAATTGTATATTATTGTATTCGAGAAAAATTTTCTTCTTCTCTTGTTAATTTAAAATTTAGTGCTTGACAATAATGTATTTTAGTGTACCATTTGCCACCGAAGTACACACCTCATTTGCAAATAAAGAGATTTTGATTTGAGTTTTGAAATTTTGTTTTTATACAGTACAATTCATTTGAATTGTTAAATATAGAGAGAAGGCTTTATCTTACTCCTGAGAGTACAAATAAGAGATGTTTTATTTATGTGTTAACAGGCAACACATCTACGGCATTATTTCAAACTTTTTTGAGGTGTGTAGTTAATAAGATATAATATTTAGGAATGGTAATATCAGGAAGCGAAAAATTGGCTGAACTCATCAACAGCACACGCTAGTATAAGAATCGTAGATAGCAGGATGCCTAATATTGATTTTAGGGTGCAAAGAAATGTATTAAATGCTGTAATCAAGTCATAATATTGTAGAAATATGGGGCTTTATGCTTGATTATATCAGTAGTAGATATATTAACATAATTATAGCTTTACGAAGATGTTCAACAAATAGTGGTTTAAGATTCATATGTACAGATGTTAGTATACTGTAAAGATGTGTATAGTTGCGAGAATATTTTGGTTTATATTAAAAAGAGGAGGAGAAGAAATTCTAGATGTAGTTTACCAGCGCCAAATGAGATATCAGGACGGGTATTGGGCAGGTAATGTAAAGCAATTATTAAAAGGAATTGGAATGTGGAACTATTGGGACAGAAATATAGAAGAAATAAGAGTCTGGAGAGAAGTGGCACAAAGAGTAACAGATAAAGAAAAACAAATATTTAGAGCACAAGGCAGATATAGGACAATTCTGGAGGGTTTAATGAGTATACCCATGCATGATAATAACAAATTATTAATTAACGAAAAGAAAATATAAGGGAAGGATATATTGGCTTGCAGGAGTTTTAAAAATATAAGGCTTTTAAAAAGTGATTTATTCTGTGATTGGGATAAAGAGAAAATATGAAATTACAAGGGCATTGCGTGTTAGATATTTATAAATAGAAGAGGGAAATAAAATGGAAAGGGAATCTGAATATCATACATTTGTTAAAATCATTAACCGGAAATGTTGAAGGCCAGGTATTGAATTGTAAAATACAAAATACGTGGGAGAAAAAATGAAATTCGCACCGACACAGACAGGTTTCGTGGCAACGATGGGCTAGGCCTGGGAAGGAAGCAACCGTTGCCTTAGTTAATGTACAGCCCCATCTTTTGCTTGGTGTGGAGAATGAGAAAACACGGAAAACCATCTTCCGGGCTGCCGAAAGTGGGGTTCGAAGGTGCTATCTCCCGAATGCAAGCTCACAGGTACGCGAACCAAACCGAGCATGCATTCACTTGCTTAACAATAATATTTCGAACCGTATTGACTAGATATTTTATTTCGACAATTCCTATCGCATGGTACATAGTCTACGTCGAAACTTGTGGCCATGACCTACACACAGCCGTATTCGATATTTTCATTTTTACGAAGAGACCACAATTGCACGGATTCAGATCAGGTATCCTTCTTCCACACTAATGCATAGTTTCTTGTACACAACAGACACCATTCTCATTCGCCGGAGAGTCCGCTTTACAAGAGCTGTAACCGGCTAGAAATAGCCACATGCTTTTACAGTAGAAGTCCCATAGTCCGGTACGTTCAGGACCGGCCCGGTGCCGGATTACTGAAAATGCCGGACTATCGGGCGGTACCTCTTACTACGATATAGGTTAAGGCGTACAGAGAAAACAGCTGTAACACGGCGTTTTGCAGTAAAATGTCGATCAGCAGAATAATTAGTTTACTAACACACTACTCTTTTCAATCGTGTTGTTTCTTATTTGTCATTCCATAATAATGCCGAAGTTCATCGATGTTTTTGTCTGTAAGTCTTCCTTTACCATTTAGAGTCTTTCCATCTACAACTTCTCTTTTCCTTCTGTCCGCTTCAATTTTTGAAGGCATGTTTCCATCTGTTTTTGAACATGATACATTCAGTTTTTGGAATCTGGTTTTTTATCATATGGTTGGCATTCCAGCACTCAGTGTAGCACACAGCCTTCTAGTCCGAATATTTGCAGAGATAGAGATATTTAAGTAAGTCAATGCATTTCAACTGGATTGTATCAGATACATTTGCATTATTAACTTTGAAATAATAAAAAAATTCAGTTCCAGTGGTTTCGACAAATAATGCATCAAATTGTTCAGGACAGATCATTATTAAGAGATAATAAGATATAAAAATCCTGAAATGGTGCCGGACCATCGGGCGTTCCGGACTGTTGGATGCCGGACTAATGGAATTCTACTGTATTTAATATAAATCTCTCCGCATTCAGAAGTATCATCATTCCATCATGCCTCTATAATAATAATAATAATAATAATAATAATAATAATAATAATAATAATAATAATAATAATAATAATAATAATAATAATAATAATAATAATAATAATATCCCACTTCTAAAGAGGAATAGTTAGTTAGGCCACTTCAAACGACAGTTATCACCAATCTGTAATTATTCAAAAGCAGTCTTTTCCATCTTCTACATTTCGTATCCAAGAAGTTAAGTCAACAAAATTTTAGTAAATTTCTTTCCTTCATCGCAGGATATAGTCAAATAAGATATCCTGTATGTGTATACTGACCTGTTCGAAAGTCTTTGAACTTTTCCACATGACATTCCTTGGATTGTCAAAGGACTTCAGGGGCATAACACCACAGCGTGTGAATCAAAGCCTTTGGTCGGATCGGAATTATAAGACTTTCATCAAGGAAGCTGAGACTGTCATAACTCGAATGTAAATGTCCTGAATGAACTCTCATATTTTCTTTAATTTTATATCAAATAAGTGTACCTTCTGACATGTTTTAGTATGACATCGATAAACTACTTTCATCAAAGAAGAAAATAAGAACTACCCAATCGTCAAGTAAGTGTCAATGACGCGTACAACTTAACCTCTCTGGAAATAGCGATACATTTTAGGTAACAAATAATATTCTCTACTGAAGTTAAATTTTATGTTTCCTTTACTTTTTCGTTAGTTTTGTTTGGATATTTGCTTATGAAGAGCAAGCTGAAAAGTGTTATTTTCCGCTTAAAAACAATAACAGAAGGACTTTATCTTCTTTTCGACCAATCAGTCAGCTCTAATAGGACAGAACTATCATATTTGTCTACTTTACTTAATTCATTATGAGTCATGGTAGTAATTCATACACAGTGACACGATGTTGAACTATAATTATGAAAAGCTAAAGAGAGCTCCAATACAGAAGACTAATAATGAGGAGAAGAGCGTAACTGAATGTGCCATTTCCTCCCTTTACGTGTCAGACCTCCTGTCACACCTGTCATTCTTACTGTTTTACCTCCCTTAGTAGTGTGTAAAACTGAATTATAAAATTGACTCGGAGGCAGCCTAACTAGTATCAAATCAAACTTCCCGACTATGGAAGCTTAGTTCATACGATTATTATTAATTTGATTATTTAATTCCCTAAAACAAAAATAACGAACATCTCCACCTCCCAAGCCCAAGGTCAAAATGGAATCTGCAGCAAACACAACAACAGCAATATCGTTCTAATCATTCACACGTAAGTTTTGAACTTTTTTTTTTTTTTTTTTGCTAGGGGCTTTACGTCGCACCGACACAGATAGGTCTTATGGCGACGATGGGATAGGAAAGGCTTAGGAGTTGGAAGGAAGCGGCCGTGGCCTTAATTAAGGTACAGCCCCAGCATTTGCCTGGTGTGAAAATGGGAAACCACGGAAAACCATTTTCAGGGCTGCCAATAGTGGGATTCGAACCTACTATCTCCCGGATGCAAGCTCACAGCCGCGCGCCTCTACGCACACGGCCAACTCGCCCGGTAAGTTTTGAACTACGTCTACCAGTTTTAACATTTTAACGAGGAACTGGAGTAAGCCTAGTCTATGAGTGAATTAGTTCATGATATTGTTTGTTCTGTTTAAGTTCTGTTGATTCCTCAGCGCGAAGGTTAGTTGGGTTCCATAGCTCAGCCATCAGCTATCATAGTCGAGTCGCATGAGTACTGAGGCAGCTTCTCGTTGCTTTTCTTACTGAGCCAAAGGCATCTGATACACGTCAATATATCAGTCTACCAAGACCACTGAAGTGTGCACACAACCAGTAGGCGGGGGCGGTATAATACATCCACAGTATCCCTGCCTGTCGTAAGGCGCGACTTCAAGGGGATCCCAGGGGCTCCTAGCTTGGGAACGTGATTTAGTGACCACGGGGCTCTTAATTGTGTCTGTCATTGCTTCCACTTGTGCACGGCTGCTCACTTTCACTCTCGTATCAGACCTCGCTTGGTCAACTGTTTTTCCTTTCCGACCTCAACAGTATAGGGTTTGCGAGGCCTAGAAGTTCTTTCATTTTCTCGCCCTTCGTGGTCCTTCCATTTCTTTGGCCGATACCTTCATTTCTTGAAGAGTCGGATTTATTCCATTTTTTCGGTCTGGTTAGTGTTGATAGAGGATGGTTGCCCAGTTGTACTTCCTTTTAAAACAATAATCCCTTATCACCTTTTTCACTATAATTCCTCATGCCATTTGATTGTATAATTTTCTATGAAACCAAATTCTCACAAACAGCATTGGGCTTAGTTTGTTGACAATTGATGCGATAATACAACCTTGTTTGTTATACAGTTGTGTAAAACAGGCTGCGTGTTTCCAGTGGGTTCCTTCGATATAAAGCTAATTTACATTGATTGTAAATTCTGTAACCCTTTAGGTGTTATTTACAGTCTTTACGAAGAGATCACATCATCCCTACTTATGCAGAAGAAAGGGTCACCGGAGAGGGAATGGTTAGCTAGTCATCCTTTTAGAAGAATAATCATCACTAGCAGGGGGTACCGACTATCTTGCTACTATATGAACTCACAATCAGTTTCAATAAAACATGAGCTCGTTCTCAGTCGTCAGATGGAAATATTTTCCATCATTGTAATTAGTTTGTAATTCCCAGATACATTTATTTGTATGTATATTTTCCAGTTGATTTATGTTTATTTGAAGACTCTGAAGATGACAGCTGACTGGAGGAATTAAGTTTTTTGACGTGACAACTTCTCACTCTGCAGGCCTACGTGCACGATAAGTTGGCGTTACGAAAATCAGCCTGCTTCTCACATACTGTTTCTGGAAAATAATAAGTGAAACATTTGATATTGGGATATCTCAAGATAACTCAAGGCCTTAACTAAATGTTACAGTGATATTTTTAGTGCACAGTGAGATAACCTGTCTCTGCGGGGGCCTCGTGCTTTGAATGTTCGATTACGTTCACTTATTGTTAGAACATTTCAGAGCGCTGTAGCGAGCGAACGCGTCCTTCTATTTAAAATATGCTAGTCTTATTTAATTCACAAATAGACTGGATAACAAAATTAATGTGAGACATTATAGTGAATGCAGGGTTAGATAGTTAAAAAATGCTTCATATTAATTTCTGACTGTAAATTCCGGCCCATGATGCGTGTATCATTGAATAAATAATACTACGCCCGACATAACCGTACCATTACGGTAGAATGATAATCTGTGCAGAAGTAGCAAAGTGTACGAAATTTTGAAAATGAAATGGCGTATGGCTTTTAGCACCGGGAGTGTCCGAGGACATGTTCGGTTCGTCAGGTGCAGGTCTTTTGATTTGACTCCCGTAGGCGACCTGCGCGTCATGATGAGGATGAAATGATGATGAAGACGACACATAAACTCAGCCCCCGTGCCAGTGAAATTAACCAATGATGGTTAACATTCACGACCCTGCCGGGAATCGAACCCCGGACCCCTGTGACCAAAGGCCAGCACGCTAATCATTTAGCCATGGAGCTGGACATTTTGAAAATAATCAGATGTTTTGAAACTAATACTCGGGCTTTTAGCCATCCGTGTCGCTAGATGACCTACCATGTATCACAATAAATATCGATAAACTAACGGCAGTAAATATAAAATTAGTTCATAGCTTCTTAATGAATTTATTGATGCTACAACTGCCCACTACGATGCCCCCACCACTATGCTACTCGTCTCTTACTATAGTTATCATCGGTCACTTATAAATTAAATTATATTGAATTGACTATCAAACTCATGAAAATACAGTGGGTTAGTCCTCACTCTAATTTTTATGTTACCGAGCTCGATAGCTGCAGTTGCTTAAGTGCGGCCAGTATCCAGTAGATAGTAGGTTCGAACCCCACTGTCACCAGCTCTGAAAATGGTTTTCCGTGGTTTCCCATTTTCACACCAGGCAAATGCTGGGGCTGTACCTTAATTAAGGCCACGGCCGCTTCCTTCCAACTCCTAGCCCTTTCCTGTCTCATCGACGCAGTAAAACCTATCTGTCGGTGCGACGTCAAGCAACTTGCAAAAAGAAATTCTGTTTAATGTCTTAATGAACAGTATATTATTTTATGAATTGTGATCGAATTATAGGAAGTTGTTTTACATTCTCACTGATGAAAAGTCGTTACTGAAAAAGCATGACTTCAGTTCATTTATATTGCCACAGGCATTGTGATACGTGGTGGGAAGCATCGAAAAGAGTTAAGTTACATCCCCTCGCTAACAAAAGGAAGTTATCAGACCTCCCGACGACAATAATCGCGAAACCTTCTGGGATGAACAAACAAGTGACCAGAGCAACGGGTGTGGTGGCATTTCGTATTCATTCGCAACCCCTGAAACAAGGTCAGGTTCATGTTGGTAAAACTCCTGTGGTGATGAAATTTACGGAAAAGCAGCACCAAGGTGTCAACGAGAGCTGTAAATGCAGCTAATGGGGTGCAAATTATTAGACTATTCTACAAATGTCCACTTCCTTAGAACGTTTTTCTCTATCATATCACATTTCCTAGATACATACGCATGAAATACAATGAGAAAGTACGTTAATGATTTTAAATGCATAAAAAAATAATATACTTAGAACTAATAAAAAGGTGGATTTTCTTACGCTGCTGGTGAACATTGACGTTATAGTGTCACAATATACTTTCAATTTTGCAAGTAGGGTAGCATCCTGCTTCATGAAGCTCAGAACACTTTAAGCAAGCCTCGGACCTATGGGAGTAACGGAGTCCCACTCCCATTTGACAGGCGAGGGACTCCTTGGAAACAACTTGGCGAACGAAATGGAATTCGATGGGGAGCTATCAATATTAATGGGGCCTACGGAAAAAAGAAGGTAGAACTGGCTGAGTCAGCAAAGAGGATGCATCTGGATGTGCTAGGAGTAAGTGATATTCGGGTAAAGGGAGATGATGAGGAAGAGATAGGAGATTATAAAGTGTACTTGACGGGTGTTAGAAAGGGAAGGGCAGAGTCTGGGATAGGGCTCTTTATCAGGAATACCATTGCACGCAACATAGTTTATGTTAGGCACGTAAATGAGCGAATGATGTGGGTAGATTTGTCAGTGGGAGGAATTAGGACAAGAATTGTGTCCGTGTATTCACAATGTGAGGGTGCAGATGAGGATGAAGTTGACAAGTTTTATGAAGCATTGAGTGACATCGCGTTCAGGGTCAACAGCAAGGATAGAATAGTGCTAATGGGCGATTTCAATGCGAGAGTTGGGAATAGAACTGAATGATACGAAAGGGTGATTGGTAAATGTGGGGAAGTTATGGAAGCTAATGGGAATGGGAGGCGTTTGCTGGACTTCTGTGCTAGTATGGGTTTAGCTGTTACGAATACATTCTTCAAGCATAAGGCTATTCACCACTACACATGGGAGGCTAGGGGTACCAGATCCATAATAGACTATATCTTAACAGATTTTGAATTCAGGAAAGCTTTTCGCGGATTTTTCGATGATACAGACCACTATCTGATCTGTAGTGAACTAAGTATCTCTAGGCCTAGGGTAGAGAAAGTGAAATCTGTCTGCAAACGAATAAGGGTAGAAAATCTGCAGGATGAGGAAATTAGACAGAAGTACATGGATATGATTAGTGAGAAGTTTCGAACAGTAGACAGTAAGCAGGTTCAGGATATAGAAAGTGAATGGATGACATACAGGGATGCTGTAGTAGAAACAGCAAGGGAATGCCTAGGAAGAACTGTGTGTAAAGATGGGAAAAGGCGAACATCTTGGTGGAATGATGAAGTGAGAGCAGCCTGTAAACGTATAAAGAAGGCTTATCAGAAACGGCTCCAAACAAGGGCCTAGGCAGACAGGAATTTATACATGGATGAAAGAAACAGAGCGAAACAAGTAGTTGTAGAATCCAAAAAGAAGTCATGGGAAGATTTTGGTAATAACCTGGAAAGGCCAGGTCAAGCAGCAGCGAATCCTTTCTGGACAGTGTAACTATTTTTGATGACTACCAATAATTAAAAATAAAATCATGAATAAAAATATATAAATAAAATTACTCAAAAACTTAATAAAATTAATAAGCATAATTAACCGAAATGTCCGTAGTATGGGCGCCAGAGTTCACCAGAATTGATCCCTCGAATTTAGATAAGGACATGATAAACTGTATATCCCAGGGCGTGTACATAATGCTGCGTACTGGTACATCTGCTGCAGGCCTTACCTAACCTCCTGAAAACGACTAATTAGGTAGGAACTGCACCTAGGTTCATCAATAATACTGATTCTAAAATAGCTAACTATATTCTTAACAAATTCCGTGCATGAGCACCTCATCAACATACAACATTATACATATAATATACACATAAAATATTGCTGGAAGACTCCATATTTACAACAACAACAATAATGAAAATCGTGGGAAAACGAAAGCGAGAACTAAGCTACCATTTGTAGATAGTACGATGAACAATGTACATGTATGAAGATAAATAGGCCTACCCTTCACTGTCTCTATATCAATTCGACTTACCGATTCTCATAATCGGCAGTTATCACATCACACAGATACTGTACCTTGTACTACTGTGTTCACATATTTTAACACTTGTTGTAAAGATATATACACACGTCTGTCGATCCTCAACATAAATTATGGAACGTCTGAGATAGCTTTCACCAACATATCATGCTAGGCCGCCACAAGTGCTACAATACTTAATGCGCAAGCACTCTCCATAATCAGCCACTTTTCACGAACATAACAAGACTACGCTCCACGAACGTTTGAAGTCCAGTCCATAGCAGCCGTGCCACTCCAGTACCGTGTATCAGCACCACTTCCTTCCCGTACAGTTTCAGTTGTCGTTCCTTCATACAGTGTTACTGCTTGTAGTTGTAGTAGTTACATTACAATGTCCCCGGTTGCCGCCGTATGATCAACCTTTATAGACATCAACATCCCCCTCCTCTCAGATGATACGTCTGGATTGGTGCTTGCCCGCCAATCATGAGTGATCTCTACTGGTCAATCTCATGCCCTGAACTCATACTAGGTTCCAAGACAATAACAAACACTCGGGTTTATTAAATGACTCACCGAACTTCCCTAGTACAACAACATCAACAAACGCATCTCATCAGACACTGGGATATTTACATGACTCATGGAATATCCCGACACAAGTACATCACAACAAACACTGGGGTAGCCACATGACTCAACCAAATTACCAGAGTTATTAAAGCAATGTTTTCCCACTCGTGCAAAACAAATTACTCATACCTACATATGTGGATATCTTCCAGCTTACCAATATAAATGGCAAAATATACAAATGAAATACTGATAATAATAATGATAATAATAATGATAATACTAATAATAATACTAAATCGAATACTGACAATAATATCTCTAACTTCTACATATAAGTCTGGGGTGTGATATATGTACTATCACATAACGCCCCCTTGGTGAATCGATGATATCACATATTATGATTCACCATAAAACAGAACTCCATACATAATCTTATAATGACATAACTGAACACATAATTTACTGTAATAATGATATATAGATTGCGTCTACTGCATTGTATTCGCACACACGAAATACAATTTGTCCAAACAATAATAATAATAATATGGCTATATACACACAACTCTGATTGTTTCATATAGCATTGAACACAATCCCTTCTTACTACTGTACACATAACTCATAATTGATAATATATACATCCAAGGTGCAGATCCTATCTCTTATATCTGCGAAGGCTATAGATATTAAATGTCCCAAGGACCTTGTTTTCAGAAGTTAGGAGCCTATAAGCACACTTGCCTATTCTACTGTCCGCAGTATATGGACCCTGATACAATTGAAAAAACTTATGCATAGTTTTCTGATCGACATTCGATAAATTAGGAACTCTGAGAAGCACCTCGTCACCCACCTCAAACTCGTCCTGTACTTTCCCCTTTTGCTGGCGAATTCTCCTATTACCTGCCTTAATTAAATTATCCCTAGCCAGCTGGATGCAGATATCCCTGGGTACAGCCTCTCCTGTAGCTAAACCTAGTATTCTAGCGAGTTCGTTGGTAGGCTTCCTACCTAATTGAACCTCAGTCGGAGAGTGTCCAGTACTGTCGTGCTTAGTGACGTTAAACCACCGCTCAATATCGTCCAGGCGATTAAACCATGAGCTGTGTTTCTCGCTCACATACGACCTGAACATCCTGCCGAGTTCCCTCATGACTCTTTCAGACATATTCCCTTGCGGATATCGTATCGACGAATAAATATGTTGGATCCCAATTTCCGCCAATTTGGTTCTCCAGATGTTTGAGGAAAATTGTGATCCATGGTCTGATAGTATCCTGAGTGGCTTACCAAACTCAGGCACATACTTGTCAATGATCTGATTGACACACCCTCTCCCTGTGGCTTTTCTCAGGGGATAAAAGTTGACGTATTCTGAAGGCATCCAATACGACAAATATGAACTGGTATCCATACCGAGAAGACACTAACGGTCCATACAGATCAACGCATACAAGCTCTCCAGGCGCCTGCGTCAAAACTACCTGTCTAGGACCTTCTAAATGCCTATTGGGATGCTTGCAGCGCTGACACAAGTCACAAGTCGCTAGAATTTTCCTAACGTCCCTTCCCATGTTCTTCCAAATGAAATAATACTGAAGAGCACATAAAACCTTGTCCGGACCGAAATGGCCCAACTCCTTGTGATAAAACCAAACAATGTCTTCTATCAAAGACTTGGGGACTATCACACACCACACATCGTTATAACACTTCTTAGCCAGTAAATCACCTTGTAAACGGTACCACGTGTTACCTTTCTGAATCTGAGTATCAGGCTCACTAGCCTCCAATTCACCAATTATCTGAATGAGGTCAACCTCCTTCCTCTGTTCAATTTTAATCTTACGCAAACGTAACTTCTCCTCCTTACGGTCATAAAATTTTACAGTACATACTAAAATGCCTCCTGACTGTTCGGCGACAATGTCTTCACGAGATACCTGAGGGTTTCTATTCAAGAAATCTGCTAAGATATTGTCTGCCCCTTTGACATGAGATATGTCAAAGCCGTACTCTTGTAAGGCCAGAATCCAACGAAACATACGATTAGACGTTAACTTACACTTCTGCATAAAAATCAGACCATTGTGATCCGTCATAATCTTAAATTTAGTTCCTAACACGAACGTTCTAAACTTACCCAAGGAGTACACAATGGCAAGTAACTCTAATTCGGTAACAGTATACCTCTTCTCAGCTAAACTAAGTCCCCTACTAGCTAGAAACACAACCCCAAGGTTAACCTCATCATCCTCCTGAAATAACACCCCCGCAATCCCCTTATCGCTAGCATCAGTCATCACTAAGTATGCACGTTCTGATCTAGGATATTTTAGCATTACAGCTTCTCGAAAACCTAACTTAAGCTGTGTGAAAGCTGTATCGTGCTCCGGACCCCAGTTCCACCTAGCATTACTCTTAAGGATTTCCTTAAATGGCTCTACGAGAAACCTCCTAAAATAATTGCACACTCCCAAAAAGGACCGAAGTTGTTTGACGTTACGTGGTGTCCTGGTGTTGAAAATGTGTTCTAATTTCCTCTGTTGTGGAGTTACACCCTGCTGCGTGATAGTGTGACCTAGAAATGTTATGTGTTGTGCACAATATGTAGATTTATTCAATTTCAAGGTGAAACCCCCATCCCTCAACTTACGAAAAACAATTCCTAAGTGTCTCATGTGTTCCTCGAATGTATGTGACGCAACGACCAGGTCATCAACATAACTGGTGGTGAAATCCTCCGTTTCATGTCCCAACACAATGGGTGGCGTGCACCATCTTGGAGTAAATTACTACGGAAGTAGCGTTTACTAAAGAAGTCCATACTACAGAAGTAAATTACTACGGGAGTTATTTACTCCGGAAGTAACGTCGGAGAGTTGAAGTACAATTTACTCTTTTAGTTACTACTACAGAAGTAGCGTTCGTTACTCGCGGAGTAGTGCTGTGTTCGTGTATCTTCTTTAACGAAATCCAAACAGATAAGGTTATGTGCGATAGGAAACGGGGGAAAATGTAAGCGAAAAAGATAAATGCTTGTTAATAGAGATAATGACCATCTATGCAAAGGATATAAGGTGTAAGAAACACAACATAAAGATGCTGGATAAGAAAGGAAATTCATGGAAAGTCGTGGCGAAAGAATTCAATGCTTCGAGTGACGGAAAACGCAGTGAAAAGCAAGTTAAGATTCTGTAGAAGGACTTAAAAGCGAAGAGGAAGCAAAGCAGAAAGTCATGGACACGCGGGAAAAATTAAAACTGATGGCGGTTTCTTCATACAGATGGCCTACATCCACAGCGAAATTTTCCCATTTTCACACCAGGCAGGTAGGCCCTACCTTAAGGCCACGGTCGCTTCCCAATCCCTAGGCCTTTCCTGCCCTATCGTTGCCATAAGACCTATCTGTGCCGGTGCGACGTTAAGCAAATTGAAAAAAAACCTCTTCCGATTTCTGAAAGTTCACCGTTGTCACCGAGAGGGCAATAAATGGGAATATGCGCGCAGCCACAGTCAATTGCACCCACGACGTGTGGAAACCTGCCAACGTGAAGAATATCCTTTTATTTTCCGAACGATCATCATCATTTGCAGGCGTACCTCCCTCTTAGCCTCAACTACTGCTTTAACCACGCGATGAAAGATACGGCTAGCAGTTGTGCGGTAAACGTTAATTAGATCACCGGCAACTGTACTGAAATGTTCCGGTACGAAACACTCGTAGGGCACACAGCAACTGTAATTTTAGATATACAACAAAATTAAGACAAGAATTCAGCTGTAAGTGATCTCCAAGTACATTTAGAAAGAAAGTAAAGAATTTCTTCCTAAGACCAAAAACGTTCCTGAAACTCACCGACTTCACATTACACGACTATCGCCTTTCACGCACTGTAGGCCTACGCACTATTACATTTCGCATCGTTTACTGCGTCGAGATCGTCAATATAATCTAAGTAATCCATAAACACGTTTGAAACGTCTTTCCTCTCATATACGGCACGATATTATCATTAGTCAACAAGTCTAAACTTAGCTTACTCCATGCACGACGTGAGAGTAAATTCTAACCTATATTCGTACGTTATTTACTTCTTTAGTAATATACTACAAGATGGTGCTCTTCAACATTTTACTCTTGTAGTAATTTAGTCCAGGAGTATCTGAAAGGACTAAAATACTTCGGAAGTAATTTACTCTCGTGTGGAAGTCGCCGAATGCTGACTTCAAGAGTACTTTACTACAGAAGTAGAACTTACTCTTGGTTGGTGCACGCCACCCAATGTCTAAAGCCCTGATAAGTGCGGCAGATGATGTTTTTGTGCCAAAAGGGACACGTGTGAACTGAAATAACTTATTCTTATAAAGAAATGCGGTGAATTGCCGATCTTCCTTCCTTAAGGGAACTTGCCAGAAACTAGAGCTTAAATCTACCGCCGTGAGCCATTTACTACCATCGAAACGTTGGATCAGGTCTTCGGTAGTCTCAGGTCGTTGTTGATCGGGTGCAATGCGTCTGTTCATCTGTCTCGCATCCAAGTACACGCGAACACTCCCATCCTTCTTGGCTACAACCACTAAAGGGTTCACATACTGACTACTTGAAGGTTCAATGATCCCATCCTCCAACATTTTCGATATGACCTCATCTACAGCTCTGGCATGGACATGTGGGATAGGGTACCGCGGTCCCACAAAACTCGAGCGATCAGTGATGTCAAACTTATGCTCATAAAGGTGAGTTTTTCCAGGCTTACCACTAAAAACGTCGCTATACTCTACTAACAAAGAAAATAAGCAATCCTTCTGCTTCTGTAGTAAATTAGTTCTGTCCACAGCCTCGAGGAACTGGTCCTCCTGACCAGTCTCCATAGACATGTGACACAGATTTACCTGTGACTCTCTATCACAAACTTCATTTACTTCAACATCGTAAGCCACCTGGATACAACTCAACTCATGAACAAAAATTCCCTCATCGATCTTGTACTCCAATTTCATTAAATCACGAGAACTACCCCAAAAGAATCGAACCGTCGCACTATCATAATCCAACTTAACACCATGACTACCCAACCAATCAGCCACAAAAATCACCGGATATACTAAATTAGGCACTAATAAACATACCTGAAAAACAGTCTCACTGCCTATCTTAACTGGAATAGCCACTTGACTCTTAATTCTATGTGATTTGCTGCCTACCGCAGACAAGATGAACGTCTTAGTGACAGGAATTTCCTCTATGACATGTTCTTTCCTCTTAGCATCATCATAAAACTTAAGATTAATACAAGACTTCTCACTACCTGAATCTAATAAAGCCTTGACCTTGTTCTCCCAGATCTCAACTTCAATCACAGGCGTAATCATAATAGCTTCAAATTCCTCCTGATCACAAAACACTTGGTCATTCAATAATTCCTCTTTCACGTCTAAATCATAACTTACCTTTTTCATCACGTGAATAGGAATTTCGATATCGGACTGCTTATCTGGCCCAACTAAGAAGTCCGATTCCGGTTTAAATTACTTGACGTGGACTGTTCACTATTATCATGTCTCTGCACTTTATCTGGAGGTCTTTGATCCGTACGCCCCCTACTTTCTGATTCCCCTTGATTAGGTCTTCTACCAAAATATTCCTGGTGATTACCTCCCTGATTAGACTGTCTGTTTCCCCTTCCGGAATTACCACCCTGATTCCCTTGCCTAGAATGACTGAAATTCTGATTATTCCTATCTCCCGCTACCTGATTAGCTTGTCTCCCATTATCCCCGTAATTTCTACCTTCACTTTGCCTAGTCCTCCCCTGCCCTTCCAAAGCATCAAACTTCTCTAACAGCTGCTCTAATTCTTTAATCGTAACAATATTCTGCATACATGCAGCTAATCCGACCTTCTCAGGAAAATGCCTCAACATCTGGCGGACTGTATCTCTCTCCGATGCTAGACCTTCAATATTCTGGCTGATCAGAATATGCGCTAAGAAATACTCCGTCATAGATACACCTTCCTGAGGTTTATACTTGCCAAATAGTACGCGATCTCTTTCCCTTCCCTGAATAGCTTCACTCCAAAATTTAGAACTAAATTTCACCCTAAATTCCTCTAAACTCGAAATACCCTGTCTATAAACTTGAAACCAAGATCTCGCTTCTCCAACAAATGCAACATCCAACAGCTCATCAACCATACTCCACTCAATCAAACCATTGTCAAGATTCTTAGAAAACCGTTTCTCCACCGTTTTCAAGAAATCCATCGGATTAAACTGCCGACCATTAAACTTGGGTAATTCAGAGTCCTTCGTATAAGATACGTACTTGGATTTGACTGATCTCCTGCCTTAACTTTACATGACATGCTTTAATTCCTTCTTCAAATACCATTCTGGCATTTCCTTCTACTGACTTGAGGTCTTTCTCCAATTTCTCAGTCTTTTCATCTATTCGCTTCTCTAAAACATTCTGGCTGGCTTTAATTCTATCTATTTCTTCCACTTTATCTTCCACTATTTTTATTCTTTTATCACATTCCTTGCTGTTTTCAACAAATTCCTTTCTAACTACATTAAATCGGCATTCGATTTTCTCAGTCAGTTCCAAGCGTTGAGATTCTACCTTATTACTGACTTCCTGAATTTCCCTGCTTTGATGGTCAAACTTCTGGTTTAATTCATCTATTCTACCATTCACAGCACTACTTAAACTATCAATTTTACTAGATAATTCAACACTCACTGAATTTAATTCCTTACTCTGATTCTCAATCTTACTGGACAGTTCCGTACTAACTGAATTTAATTCACTATTAATACTGTATATTTCATTACTTAAAAAACTCAATTCACTCTTCAACTCTTTACTCCGACTATCAATCTTGCTAGACAATTCAACCTTATTATTATCATCGATTTTACTGGATAATTCAACATTATTATTATCGATTTTACTGGACAATT
The DNA here is from genome assembly GCF_040414725.1 of Anabrus simplex. NCBI lineage: Eukaryota > Metazoa > Arthropoda > Insecta > Orthoptera > Tettigoniidae > Anabrus > Anabrus simplex. The sequence goes on along the minus strand of NC_090265.1, from coordinate 1,419,654,068 downwards.
CAACATTATTATTATCGATTTTACTGGACAATTCAACATTATTATTATCGATTTTATTGGACAATTCAACATTATTATTATCATCGATTTTAATGGACAATTTATCACTCTTACTATTAGAAACAACACTCTGATTATCTATTTTACTGTTAACAGCATTTAATTTACCCTTCAACTCATTACTGAACTGATTAAATAGTGATTGAAGCATACTAAGAGTTAAAGTCGCCCCTTGATCCCCTACATTCTGAGTTTGAGACGGGTTACTCTGTTCCTCACCCATCGTTGCCAATAGATCCTTCCTACTATCAGCCATTTCGCTACTCTCACTTAAATTCGATAGACTCAATGTGGTGGAATTCTTTTGACTTCTCTTATCCTGATTCATAGTACCAACAACTTTAACAACCTCTCTACTTCTCAGTTTTATAATACTCGACTCGCTACAACATTTCTTCATACTCCAACATACATATCACGTACATATAAAACACTTCACTGACATAGTTTGCAGAATTCCAACCACACCTGACAAGTGCACCTACGCTTATAAGCCTAACAGATGTACCAATCATTCAGCCACACGTTGGGAAGCCAATTGTAACTACTTTTGATGACTACCAATAATTAAAAATAAAATCATGAATAAAAATATATAAATAAAATTACTCAAAAACTTAATAAAATTAATAAGCATAATTAACCGAAATGTCCGTAGTATGGGCGCCAGAGTTCACCAGAATGGATCCCTCGAATTTAGATAAGAACATGATAAACTGTATATCCCAGGGCGTGTACATAATGCTGCGTACTGGTACATCTGCTGCAGGCCTTACCTAACCTCCTGAAAACGACTAATTAGGTAGGAACTGCACCTAGGTTCATCAATAATACTGATTCTAAAATAGCTAACTATATTCTTAACAAATTCCGTGCATAAGCACCTCATCAACATACAACATTATACATATAATATACACATAAAATATTGCTGGAAGACTCCATATTTATAACAACAACAATAATGAAAATCGTGGGAAAACGAAAGCGAGAACTAAGCTACCATTTGTAGATAGTACGATGAACAATGTACATGTATGAAGATAAATAGGCCTACCCTTCACTGTCTCTATATCAATTCGACTTACCGATTCTCATAATCGGCAGTTATCACATCACACAGATACTGTACCTTGTACTACTGTGTTCACGCATTTTAACACTTGTTGTAAAGATATATACACACGTCTGTCGATCCTCAACATAAATTATGGAAAGTCTGAGATAGCTTTCACCAACATATCATGCTAGGCCGCCACAAGTGCTACAATACTTAATGCGCAAGCACTCTCCACAATCAGTCACTTTTCACGAACATAACAAGACTACGCTCCACGAACGTTTGAAGTCCAGTCCATAGCAGCCGTGCCACTCCAGTACCGTGTATCAGCACCACTTCCTTCCCGTACAGTTTCAGTTGTCGTTCCTTCATACAGTGTTACTGCTTGTAGTTGTAGTAGTTACATTACAATGTCCCCGGTTGCCGCCGTATGATCAGCCTTTATAGATATCAACATCCTCCTCCTCTCAGATGATACGTCTGGATTGGTGCTTGCCCGCCAATCATGAGTGATCTCTACTGGTCAATCTCATGCCCTGAACTCATACTAGGTTCCAAGACAATAACAAACACTCGGGTTTATTAAATGACTCACCGAACTTCCCTAGTACAACAACATCAACAAACACATCTCATCAGACACTGGGATATTTACATGACTCATGTAATATCCCGACACAAGTACATCACAACAAACACTGGGGTAGCCACATGACTCAACCAAATTACCAGAGTTATTAAAGCAATGTTTTCCCACTCGTGCAAAACAAATTACTCATACCTACATATGTGGATATCTTCCAGCTTACCAATAAAAATGGCAAAATATACAAATGAAATACTGATAATAATAATAATAATGATAATACTAATAATAATACTAAATCGAATACTGAAAATAATATCTCTAACTTCTACATATAAGTCTGGGGTGTGATATATGTACTATCACAACAGTAATAAAGAATCTTAGGAAGGGAGGGAAAAAGGAAATGAACGGTGTTTTGAGTAATTCAGGTGAACTCATAATAGATCCCAGGGAGTCACTGGAGAGGGGGAGGGAATATTTTGAACATCTTCTCAATGTAAAAGGAAATAATCCTGGTGGTGTTGCAAACAGCCAAGCTCATGGGGAGGAGGAAAATTATGATGGTGAAATTATGCTTGAGGAAGTGGAAAGGATGGTAAATAAACTCCATTGTCATAAGGCAGCAGGAATAGAAGAAATTAGACCTGAAATGGTGAAGTATAATGGGAAGGCAGGGATGACATGGTTTCATAGAGTAGTAAAATTAGCGTGGAGTGTTGGTAAGGTAACTTCAGATTGGACAAAAGCAGTAATTGCACCTATCTACAAGCAAGGGAACAGGAAGGATTGCAACAACTATCGAGGTATTGAACCCTTGACTTACCATTCCATCGTTGGTCGGCCACAGCTGCTGCAGTAGAGCAATATTGAACTCTTAATTCTTGGGGTCGTTGCGGAAATAATTCGGTCACGATCTTAACCAAACGATGGGGTCCAGAAGAGAGCCTAACTACGTGAAATGAGGAGCAAATATGTGCTTAATAACTTTTATTGAATCAATTAATGACAAAAAATTATTTATATAAATCCTTGATAAAAATTATTAAATGTTTCAAACGCAGTCACATTGCATAGCGTTATTTTTATTGATGACAATATCGAAGAATTTTCTTCGGAGAAAGTAGGAATCCCATAAATTAGTGGACAACGAAACTGAAAAAGTGAAAAAGATAGCCTGAAAAATCGCGCACCTATTAATCCAAACGATAACTGAGAATTAATCCACACGATCCGTGGAAAATCTGACCTTCAACAAGTAGAACGCCGGATTTACTCTTAATTAAGGTTATCCACCAGTCGAATACCCTTTCGGATACGGATACACCCGCCGAATGGACCCTTAATCGAACCAAATTGATTAGCAGTTGCTTTGGATAGGTTGCGAAATATTATTGGAAAGCATGGTGTTCACTACAAGTTAACAGCAGCATTCACAATTGATACAAAATTCCACCATATATTGCCATTTTATGACACCCTTATGTTATACAGTAATCCCGATGCTAAAACGTGCATCACCCAAACAGCTGTTCAGAAGGAACCAACAACAACACGATCCGAGAGGATCTTACGTTACGTCGTTCTGAAGGAAAAAACTGCGAAATGCAGGAAACACTTATTAATCACGCATTTAGAAGAAATGCCAAACACTGAAGTTAAATAAAAAGTTGTAAATCACTTGAAAAATATTATTACAAAACCGACTTTCAGGTTATAAGTGGTTACGTTACGCTTAATTACAAGTCCACATGGTAAAATAAAATACAGAATTCTCTCCTTTTTAACAATGACTACCATCACAGATCCATCTACTTATTGTTTGTCCCAACACACTACCTACAAAGTTATCAACTGACCACACTCAATTACGTATAAAAAAATGAAAGAACGACAAAAATGGAAAATAAAATATATTACCGGCTGACGAATCGAATCCCCATTCGTAACTCAAGTCTCACACTAACACGTTGAGTGTCAACACGCACACTATTAAAGCAAATGGACGTCAGAACGACAAGACAATTAAGTCCGTAAAATAACATAAAATACTGAAGTTCATTGAACTGAAACACCCATGGCGATCTGCAGTAAATATTCAATCACCATTAACTCAGTACCCAATATTGGACAACCCTCACATGCCATTAGTGATCCCATAATGGTAGGTAAACAACTTCCAGCTGGTAAAGGGCTGTGCGCAAACCTGGCATCAATATTACTGAGCTAACACTCTTCGCATTGTATACACTACTGCAGACACTACCATCGCTTAAGTCACTTCGCAAAAACATCTAATCTAAGACTTGAGTATGTACAGCTGACATCCCAGACCTGTCGTCGGGCTCACCTAACCCTAACACTAAACTCTATGTACACATACACCTTCCTAACCCTATCGTTGAGCGTGAACTAGGACGTCTCATCATCAGTATACTTCTAGGATAACATGTGACGTCCTAAATCTATTGTCGAGCGGAAATTGGGTTGTATACGCTTCCTCTAGCATATCAGGCGAAATCGTAACTTCAAACACACTCTTAGATATTTTAGCTGTAAATCTGGTCTAAACTAATATCACATAACGAAACAAATCATGCTACAGCATGATCGCAAGTCGGGAATTGCAACTAAGTCCCTATCTTGGGTTACGTGAACGCTGGTGATCCACGAAATATCACTGTAATATTTGTCACAAATGGAAGGTAATCATTGATTTACTGAAATAAAGTCTCAAATCCCAGGTAGATTAAGAAATACCGTGGTTACTAGCAAGAAATATGAGTATGTTACATACGAGCTGTAAACAGGAGTCCATTATGTTGCATTCCGCTGCTTGCGCCGTTTTTTGTTTCTTTCTTGAGGTCCAGGGCTGACACCGATGATTGGGAGTGCTATGTCTGTGATCTTTGTTATCTTTGTCCATATGTCTTGCATTCCGCTGCTCGCGCCGTCATTTGTTTTTTCTTAAGGTCCAGGGCTGGCACCAACGAGCTCTAGCTCTCTTTCTAGCTCGTTGCGTTGGCTGGCACCGATGAATGGGAGTGCGGGTATTTTGTTGAACCAAAAATAGCATGATCCCTGGACCAATAGATATTTATATTAAAAGGAAAATAGCATGATCCCTGGACCAATAAATCGTTTAATGAATCAGTTATAGTGCTCTTGAAGTGACAGCCCATCAAATTACATCGAATGAGAAAAATCAATAAAACGACACCAAAGAACTTCAGTGAGCAAAGACATCACAGACGACAGTGTTGGACAAACAAAACATGGAAGCGCTGCGACGTAGCAAAAATAGTTGTAAGGCAGTAAAGTATGTATTCTCTAAAATAAAATATTTCGTATTATTTCTTAATCAACCTGGGATTTGAGACTTTATTTGAGTAAAAACAAGTACTCTCTTCAATTTGTGACAAATATTACAGTGATATTTCGCGGATCACCAGCGTTCACGTAACCCCTATCTTGTTACTAAAACGTGAAATTGGAAATAAATAACGCGTGGCGAGCAATCAGCAACTCAAACACGATCTCAGCATGCACAATAAAGTTTGGGAAAAATAATAATGACTTCCAACACACGTCTAACACTACTTGACTATCGCCAAACAATAATCATCACCACCGCAAAAATCCACTCTGTAATTTTAGGGTGAAGCCCTCAAATCGCCTACCGTCATTTTTCCAAACATTCATAACCATGACTATCCAGTGAAACGAAATTCAATGAATCTACACAGCCAAACATATCGCTTTAATAACGTCAAATATCTCATCCCACAATGTTTCCGATTTAATGATAAATTACCGTCTCGAAATTTATGAAATTTACTGATTGGAAACTTTTTTTGTTAAAAATGAAGCCATGTTTTCCAGTGTTGACTTAGTTAAATGTAACAATGGCTTTTCAGTCTGTCAAACACACAGCAAATACAATGTAAATTAAAACACTATAAACATATCTGTATGTTAGTATGTTAGTGTGTGTTTTACAGATATGTTTATAGTGTTTTAATTTACATTGCATTTGCTGTGTGTTTGACAGACTGAAAAGACATTGTTACATTTGATTGGAAACTTGTCATTACAGTTAAATAACACCAACCGTGTATTCAGAATGCTCTTCTATCCTTGAGGTCATATTACTATAATATTCATTATACTGACATTACGTAACTAGTCATTTGATTTTTACTATCAAGAGTTACAATCTTCACCAGAAATCGTTTTTCACTTGGGATCTTAACTTGAAATTTTAATGTGCCTCTCACAATAATCATCTCGAACCAACCTTCTCCTGGTCTAAGTTTTCGGATTGTTAGCGGAATATACTACAGCCTGCCACATAAATATCACATTTAATATACAGCCTGCGCCTGATTAACTGGATATCATTCTGCTGTTGGTCTGACTCCGTAATACATTTCTTCAAAATTCTGTGTAACTTCTGGTACTGGGCGACATGGTCCATTCCATGAATCTATACAAGAAATTTCCGGCTCTCTTTGCTTAAGCCTACGAAAAGATTGACCGTGAGCGTACTCTTCCGGACTTCTAGTAGTTCTCTCATCTTCTTCTTCTTGCTCCGGTATCTCATCTTGTACGTCTTCTTCTTATTCTTCCTTAGTCTCGTCTTGCTCTTCTGAATCATGTGTGCGTTTGACACGTTTTTCTTCGGTGCGTCATGAGTCATGCGTACAAAGTTATAGATTGGCATCGAACTAACGTTCTGCGGAGTCGAACTGCATTCTGGCGGAAGGAGAGTTGGAGTTGCTTCATTTATGTGTGACGAATCTCCCATTACTTCTGGCTCGATGGTATTCCCTTGGATTTCCTGTTCATTTTTCTCTTGTTTGTTCAGGATAGACTTCAATACATCTCTTCGGGACTCTTGTATATTACGGTCCTCAACCTCCTCTTGAAGTTCCATAATTAGCTTTTCACGCGAATCGATCTTAATGCACGCTTTGTGAGCCTTAAACTCGAACTTGTCAACCTTTCCCTTAGGATCTTGTATATTGCTTTGGGTTTCCCGTTGTCTTCCCTCGGCTACCGCACTTAATTCATTCTTTACTTTCTCTATCCGCTAGTCGAGATAATCCTTACATTTTATTTTAGTGCTTTCTGCAACCTGCGTCAATTCTCCCTCAATGTCTTGGATTTTCAACGACAGCTCCTCAAATTGAGTCCGTAAATTTACAACATCCTCCGCTTCGGTATTCACTTTCGCTTCCAAGCCCTTAGTTTTACGTTATTGGGTGATCATCTTCGTATTCACTTCCCTTATACGTTCATCTAAACGAATGTTCGTTGGCTCTAATTTGTCCGTCACGGAGTCTATGTGATTTGTTACGCCATTCATACGTGAAGAAAATGATCCTCTAAATTCTGCGGCCTGGGCCTTCTATGACGTTTCATACCTCTCTAAACGCCCGTATCCCTGGGCGGGGGTTTAATGCATTTTATTGGCATTTCCTCCACTAGGTATCCACAATCCTTCCTTCCTTCCTTATTCACTTACTTGTGCCAGGCTCCTCACTTTCATCTATCCTATCCGACCTGCCCTGGTCAATTCTTGTTCTTTTCCCAGGCCTCTTCTTGTTCTTTCTTCTTTTCTAGCTTAATTCAAGCCACTGCTGGATATAGGCCTCTTCCATATGCTTCCATCGTCTTCGGTCTTGAGCCACGTGGAACGAGCTCGTTCCAGCCGACAGCTTTATGTCATTAAGCCATCCCTTCTGGGGTCTTTAAATGCCTCTCTTGTGTTCGCATGGTCTCCAGTGAACAATTCTAGAGGTCCACCTGTTGTACTCTTGTCGAGCTACGTGTCATACCCATTGCCATTGTAGTCTTGCTACTCTCTCTAGGATGTCTGTTACATTTATTATTCTCCTGATGTCCTCTGAATGGATCTTATCCTAAGGCTGATCCCTAGCATCTGTCGTTCCATAGCTCGTTGTGTTCTCTGAAGCTTGCGAGCACTTTCCTTCGTCACAGTCATCGTTTCCAGACCGTAAGTAGTAACTGGCAGCACGCACGTACTGTATTATAGACCTTGGTCTTCAGGTTAATTGGAACATCCTTGTTGGTCAGGATGCATCTTAGTTTTTTGGAATGCTGTACAACTCATACCTATTCTGCGAGGAATTTCTGCACGTTGGTTGTCTTTTCCAAGTTTTGTCTTGTGTCCAAGATAGATGTACTCATCGACAGCTTTTATATATTGGTTTCCCATTTTAAGTGGTTGACTGTCTGGGCTTAGTATTTTCGTTTTACTTATGTTCATTTCCAAACCAATCTTAGCAGAGGCAGTTTTTAATTCTTGGATCATGCTTTCTAGCTCGTCTAGATTTTCACTTAATAGCACAATGTTATCGGCAAAACGCAGGGGGTTCAAATATAACCCGCTGAATTTTATTCCTTAATTATCCCAATGAAGGGGTTTGAATACATCTTCCAAGGCAAGGGTAAATAGCTTTGGCGAGATCGTGTCACTTTGTCGAACTCCTTGGTCAACTGAGATTTTATTGTTGATGAGGTCTTCGTCCACTCTGACTACCAATGTTGCTTGATCATAAACGTTTTCCAGGAGCTTTATATACTTTGAGTTTATCATGGCATTTTGAAGTGCCTTCACGATTGCCCAATTCTCCACTGAGTCAAAATATTTTTTATAATCAATGAAGGCCAGATGAATCTTGATGTACTCAGTGGTTTTTTCAAGAAGACGAATAGTCTGGATGTGTTGAACAGTTGAGAAACCTTTACGAAATTCCGCTTGCTCAGCGGGTTGATAAAAATCCAGTTCTCTTGTGAGGCGGTTGGTTACAATTTTAGTCAGGAGCTTGTAAATGTGTGATAACAAACAGGACGATAGTTCTCTAAATTTTCCTTATCACCTTTCTTGAATAGTAGTGTCACTTTTGCATTTTTCCAATTTTCTGGTATTCTTCCAGAGTTAATAGACTTGTTGAGGAGTATTCTCACGGCTTCTAGCAGATTTCTTCCTCCTAATTTCAGCATTTCATTCGTTATTTTATCCTCCCCAGGGGATTTTTTATTCCTTACTTGTTTAAGTGCATTTACAATCTCAGCAGTGGTTACTTCCGGTTTACTTCATGTGTATAATTCAGGGCTAGTTGTTCATCACTGGGTGGTTAATAATGGTTGATGTATACACCTTGTAGTAGAAATCTCTAATGACTTCAGTAATGTTTTGTCTATCTGTGACTATTTCTTCACTTTGGTTCTTAACTTTTGTAATTTTTGGTCTTCCTGTAGACATGTTCTTTAAAATCTACATGTTTTTATTTTCTTCGCTTGTATGCATGATCATGTTATTATTAAATTTCCTTAGATCTTTTCTTATTTCCTTGCGAATAGTCTTGTTAAGATTTGTATATTCTGCTGTATCCCTGTCCATTGTCTTCCTGTGCTTAATGAGTTGTATGGTATTAAGTGAAAGTTTGCTCCTCTTATTAGTTTTCTTTAATGGGATCTTCCTGCTGCATTTTGAATACTGACTGTAATTTTCTCATTGAGTTCGTTCACGTTCAAGTATTCCAAATCTTCTATTGGGTTAAATTTTTTGGTAAGAGCTTGTTGAAATGATGATTGATGTTTTCTAAGTCCTCTACTCTTTGGAAAAGTGTGCTCCCTTGTCATTTTGGACCGCTCAAGTTTGACGTCAAATTTGAAGGTTGCTCGAACTTGCCTATGGTCACTTCCTATATCAAATCTGTTGAGAACAGTAACATCGGTACAATATTTCTTCTTGTTGGACAGGATAAATCTATCTCATTTTTGGTTTGTCCATCAGGGCTCTTCCATATCCATTTACGTTGGATGTTTTTTTGAAGAAAGTATTCATTCAATAGAGATTTTCGGCTGTGAGATATTCTAGCAATCTTTCATCTCTTTCGTTTCGGTTGCCTAGTCCATATGTACCAATGTTCTCTGGGTCTCCGATTTCCTTCTGACCCACTTTTGCATTGAAGTCTCCAATGATGATACAGAGTTGTGTCTTTTCTGAATTTTTCGTTTTGGTGATATATTCATACAGCTGTTCCTCTTCTTCTTCGTCAGAAGTACTGGTTGGAGCATAAAAGTGCATGTCCTGTGTGGAGAATTTACTATTCAGTTTGAGGACTATGTATATTACTCTGAGAGAGACACAAATCATCTTGTGTATGCATTCTTTGATATTTTTATTGACAAGAATAGCAACCCCATGTGTAGATGCATCCCCGTTATTACGTAAGATGACATGACCTGATGGAAGGGTCTCAGCTTTTTCTCCTTGAAGACGAGTCTAACGAATACCCAGAATATCCCATTTTATGTCATGCAGTTCTTGTTCTAGTCATTCCAGGTCTTCAGCTAGTCTCATAGTTCTTATGTTGTATGTGGCTATTCCTACTTTTTTAGTCGTTCTTTTCGAATTTTTGCCTCCCCCAGAATGCTTGAGGCAGACTGACGTATTGTCAGTGTGAGATTTGGAGTCTTTCACTGTATTCACCAGGGGTAGTTTCGTTTGAAATTTCGAAGTCATAGGAATTTATCGAAGGTGTTCGGCAATAAAACACCACGCTTGCCAGATGTGTTGGTGAGTTGTGACTCAGCCGCCCCTAACATAGGAAACAGACGCTGTCGGGATACCTCCACTAACATGTGGAGCCGTCGTGACCTTTGTGTGTTGTACTCGTATTAATCCCCAAGTAGAGGGCTGCCTCTTCCGTCGTCTCCGCCATACGGAATGTCACCCTCTCCGCCGCTGATGTCGTTGAGGTCTTCACTCGTAACCCTGAGCTGAGACCCTTACCAGATACCACACACCGGGTCATTGTGCTCTGGGACTCACATAGGCAAGGGCGGCACTCCCTGGATAGAGCTGCCTCCAAAGAGAGTCATTTTCATGCCCTTCGTGGCCCTTGTCTTTCTTTGGGCGATAGCTTCAATTTTGAATAGGCGGGCCCCTTCCATTTTAATAGAGGATGGTTGCCCAGCTGTACTTCGTCCCAAAACAATAACCATCACCACTACCATCCTAGAGAAGCTTTTAGTTTTCTTCAATGGGGTCTTCTTGCTGTATTTTGAATACTGACTGTAATTTTCTATTGAGTTCGTTCACGTCCAAGTAGCTGAATGAACAGTCTATTCCATTACCGCAGCAGAATTATTCCTGACCAAACGTACGAAGTTGACATTTCTCATGATGGCAGTAGATGCTCTGGTTTCTGGGCCCAAGTTGTCGACTTCAATTCTGACCTAGTTCGGTGGTATCTGAAATTGTACAAACACGCCCGTCTCGTTTCGGTACATTAAAGAACACGCAAAATTACTTAACCGGGACAACATTCCGGTACCTCGGCTTCTCCGAAAACCATAAAAATAGTTAGTGGGACTTGCAACCAAAATATTATTATTATTATTCTCATGACGGTGAGCTGAAAAAGAATGAGAAATTGTATCCCTTAGGGTATTAAATAGGTTTACAGTTTGACAATCATAATTACTCGCTCCACTGAAACCATTTGACACACAGAGTGAACATTTCACATCATAGTTCCTTTCCTTTACTGATGATTTAATACAATGATTTAAAAATTCCAAATATTAAAGTTAATAACAGTCAAATTGAATTAAATTTTGAAACTACAGTCTAATGCACTGATAAATTAGAAAGACTGTTTACATCGGATTTCTAATAAATGAGTTAATTATGAAATTATTCAAGTTAAGACCCTACTAAAGAATCTAAGCCATCCAAAACTTCTGTGTTTCTAGACGATTACGATGGACAACCCACGCAATTTCCGCGCAGCTGACTTCGACAGATACTCCCAGAGGTCCAGGATTTCGAGCCGAATGAGCATGCTTAGCAAGGGAAGCCGCAGAAGTCGTCTGAGCATGAACAGCAAATCTAGCCGGATGAGTAGACTAACTTTTAGCTCAGGTAAGGCGCTGCAATATTTCCGTCCTACAATCAGTAATGTCCAGTCTGTTTCCATACCCGTATAAACCGATACGATCGCCATACGCGGAGCAGCGATGCGGATCGTATAGCTTTTAGTGCCGGGAGTGTCCGAGGATGTGCTCGGCTCGTCTGGTGCAGGTCTTACTTTTTGACGCCCATGGACGACCTGTTCGTATGGATGTGAAATGATGGTGAAAATGATATTGAAACCCGGCGCCATCAATTCCGATCTTCCCATCCCCCCACAAGGCCCTTGTTCAGCATAGCAGGTGAGGCAGCTTGGTCGAGGTACTGATCCTCCTCCCCACTTGTATCACCGACCAAAAAGTCTCACGTTCCAGGATACTGCCCTTGGGGTGGTAGAGGTGGGATCCATCTCTGAGTCCGAGGCAAAAACCAACTCTGGAAGGTAAACGGATAAATAAATAAATAAATAAATAAATAAATAAATAAATAAATAAATAAATAAATAAATAAATAAATAAATAAATAAATAAATAAATAAATAAATAAATAAATAAATAAATAAATATATAAAATTCCCTTCTGGAGTGAAAGACTACAAGCTGTGCGCCCAGACGCGCAGGTGACTCATGGGAGTCAAATGAAAAGACCGGAACCAGGTGAATTGAAAATTTCCTGGCTCTGTTTTACGGCCGGATACCATCCTGACGCCAACCTTATGTGGAGGGATGTAACCACTATTGCATGTTTCTGTGGTAGTTGGCACTGTGGAGTGTTCTCAGAATATGAAGAGAAGTGTTGGGACAAAAGAAACCAGCCAGTCCCCAAGCTAGAAGAATTAATCAGATGCGATTAAAATCCCAACCCGGCCAGGAACCGAACCCAGGACCCTCTGACCCGAAGGCCTCGACGCTGCTCATTTAGGCGAGGAGTCGGATAAATAAATAAATAGAAAATAAATAAATAAATAAATAAATAAATAAATAAATAAATAAATAAATAAATAAATAAATAAATAAATAAATAAATAAATAAATAAATAAATAAATAAATAAATAAATAATAACCATTTACAGTGCTAATTTCTGTGTTACTTGTATGATCATTGAATCTGCTTAGTAATTAAAATATTGGTACTCATCAGAAAAATAAATAGTATCTGCTTTAGTTGATATCAGTGTGCAAACAAATAACTTGTAAAGAGAAAATGCCGCGCTGAGTGGCTCAGACGGTTAAGGCGCTGGCTTTCTGAGCCCAAGTTGGCAGGTTCAATCCTGGTTCAGTCTGGTGGTGAATGAAGGTGCTCAAATACGTCAGATCAGCGTCTGTAGAATTGCCGGCTCATAAAAGAACTAGAGAGGGACAACATTCCGGTACCCCGGAGTGTCCGAAAACCGTAGAAGTAGTTAGAGGGATGTGAAACCAATAACGTTATTATTTTAAAGAGAAAACGTGAATAAAAGGATGGATAAGTGAACTAAAATTTGCAAAACAATAAATACAAATCTTACTTAAAGACATGTCTTGGAGTCGGAACTGTAAACAACGTGCTCATTACACAAACGCAACGAAAAAAGCACTTTACCCCTGAACTAATACAGCAACGCACTGATTGCTGTCTTCCGATCGTAGTAAGTGTACCACGCTTCCGATGCGATGTTGTTAGATGCTTCAGTTAATCAGTCAATCATGATCTGCATTTAGGGCAGTCGCCCAGGTGGCAGATTCCCTATGTGTTGTTTCCTAGCCCTTTCTTAAACGATTTCAAAGGAAATTGGAAATTTATTGAACGTCTCCCTTGGAAAATCTCTAACTCCTCTTCCTATAAATGAATATTTGCCACAAATTGCCTCTTGAATTCCAACTTTATCTTCATATTGTGATCTTTCCTACTTTTAAAGACACCACTCAAAATTATTCGTCTACTAATATCATTCCACGCCATATTTCCGCTGACAGATCAGAACATACCACTTAGTTGAGCAGCTCGTCTTATTTCTCCCAAGTCTTCCCAGCCCAAACTTTGCAACATTCTTATAACGCTACTCTGTTGTCGGAAGTCACCCAGAGCAAATCGAACTGCTTTTCTTTGGATTTTTCCAGTTCATGAATCAAGTAATTCTGGTGAGGGTCCCATACATTGGAACCATACTATACTTAGGATTTTACCAGAGACATATATGCCCTCTCCTTTACATCCTTACTACAACCCCTAAACAGCCGATTCTGATGCATCGAAACTACTTTATAAAATATTAACCGAGAAAAAGTAACTTTAAATATACTACAAAGTCACGTACTGGTCTTATACTACTGTTTCTGGAAACCTTGTTTAAATTATATGAACCACTCATTGAAGATTGCTGTTCTTTCTATTGCAGCGAAGGAGCCCGTAGACACATTTGACTCTGCGCTGGAACTAGCAGGTGAGTTAATTAATAGCTCTACTATATGTTGTCTAATGGAACATTTCTGAAAGAAGAATATTAGAATTGATGAAGGAGTAATGTTTTGTGGAGCTGATGACCTAGCCTTAATGCACCTTGATACATCACCATCATTGACTTCTGGAGAGTATGATCAAATACATTTTTCATTCACTGCCTCCCTAAGATGAACTTACCTTTAACAGTCGTGAACCTTGAAGATTTGAATTTATTTGTTTGTATTATGTAATTAATTTGAATCAGTTTGTGAATAAACAGTTTATCATTAGCTCAGATATACGTAGGGAGTTTGTCGCTCCTTCTCGGGTTTAGTTTCGTTTGTTAGACCTTATTTCTTATTGGGTAAATTAGGTGGTATTAAAATTACTCCTTGCGTAAACTTTGTGATTAGCTATTTTCAATTCGGAATAATGACGAGAATAATGGTTTGTATTGAATACGTATGTAAAATATGCACATCAGTTAAGTAGAATTCCACGGCATTATTTAAATTTGAAATTTGACGCGTGTCTTTCAAAGCGTGCCATTTCCACTTTAAGGAAGTTGTGAGGGAAAGCGCAAGAAGTGTAAAATAAAAGGCACATGGAACGTACCCATGATCTAGTTTGATACAGCATTTAAGGAATTACATCTTTCTCGTGTGAATTGCTCATGGCAATTGATAATATTCCTCTACTGTAATGCATGGTGGACGAAATACTGATTTACTTTTTGGAAGTGGAAATAGCACATTTTGAACAAATACTCCTAATTTATATTCGAGCAATACGAGCATTTTTTAAAATAAACCCATACTTTTAGCTTTTATACATAAACAGCATAAATACGCTACGCACTGTAAATCTTTAGCTAACGAAACAATCTATGTGTGAAGTTTTCTATTAATTTGGTATTTAACACATCAATATTTGTCTTACACTTACAGCCAAAATGCCGCCACCAAATTTTGGCGCCCTTGACAAATTTCCGGGTTGCCCGCCCCTAGAGCGGGCGCTGATATAAACTCTTTGACAGACATGATTCGAGAAAAACTTCTACCAGCTTTGATAGGAAAAGGAGAAGGAAACGGGAACACAGCACAGAGAATAGAAGAACAAATAAGCTTTAGAGAGGTTATCAAGTTGAAAGTCCAAGGTTCAGGTGATATGCTTCCACATTATGAGTCTATCTGGGATTTCATGTACAGAGTTTATTCCATCTCTCGAAAACACACACTATTAATAGCTTCTCCCAACTTCCGCCATGGCCCAAGATAAAGAAGTGGAAGCTCTCACCTGATAGTTACGAAGATGAAGGTAATGGAGTAGAGAAACATCTCTCTCCACAAAGGGGTCCTTAGGCTCGAGTATCCAGCTGTGGTCACATTCTAAGTTCAATTGCCCGTTGGAGGAGGTGGCGGATCTCTAGATGCCACGATAGAGAGTTCTAAAAGGTACAGGAGGCAGAAGAAGCAATTTGAAGTTGACGTCATAGTGAGCAAGCGAGAGAGAGAGAGAGAGAGAGAGAGAGTAACAGCTGTTGAATCAAAATGGTGAACAGTATACAAGGGGCGGGAGTATATGGCAGTTCAACAGCGCTGAGAAAGGCTAAATACGTAAATACGTGAACAGGGCTGTCTGAACGTGAGTCATAATATCATGCGGAAAGCATTGATTATACGTCTCAAAGTCACATCAGCTGCTGTTTCAGCTTTCAACTTTTGTATCATTCTGTAGGTATCTTTATTATAAATTTCAATACTCCGCCAGTATTAGTAACCTTCTCTACTTGGTCATTACCCTTACAACATTAGTTTCCGGACCTCACTGTCTGCTTGTAGATATCCCAATATTTGGACGATACAGAAAATGTGTTTTACGAAGATACTGTAACCTCCAACGGATCTTTCAGAGCCCAGCAATGACAGGAAAACCTTTGTTAAGTGCTTAAAGTAGGATCGATAGTGACTGCGTAACAAAAATACTTCATGCCAAACAATTTCATGAAACACACTATGAAGATTAAAATCAGATTCACTCTGGATTGAGACATCAAGATTTACCCTCGTTGCTGCTACATGCTACAAGTGATATGGCACTGCAATGTACACTGACTGACAGAGCAAATGCAACACCAAGAAGGAGTGGTTCGAAAGGGATGAAAGTTGGGGAAAAACAGAGACGGCACGGACGAATAATTGATGTTTATTTCAAACCGATATGCAGGATACACAATGCGCACGGCATCGACTCAGTAGGATGTAGGACCACCGCGAGCGGCGATGCACGCAGAAACACGTCGAGGTACAGAGTCAATAAGAGTGCGGATGGTGTCCGGAGGGATGGTTCTCCATTCTCTGTCAACCATTTGCCACAGTTGGTCGTCCGTACGAGGCTGGGGCAGAGTTTGCAAACGGCGTCCAATGAGATCCCACACGTGTTCGATTGGTGAGAGATCCGGAGAGTACGCTGGCCACGGAAGCATCTGTATACCTCGTAGAGCCTGTTGGGAGATGCGAGCAGTGTGTGGGCGGGCATTATCCTGCTGAAACAGAGCATTGGGCAGCCCCTGAAGGTACGGGAGTGCCACCGGCCGCAGCACATGCTGCATGTAGCGGTGGGCATTTAACGTGCCTTGAATACGCACTAGAGGTGACGTGGAATCATACGCAATAGCGCCCCAAACCATGATGCCGCGTTGTCTAGCGGTAGGGCGCTCCACAGTTACTGCCGGATTTGACCTTTCTCCACGCCGACGCCACACTCGTCTGCGGTGACTATCACTGACAGAACAGAAGCGTGACTCATCGGAGAACACGACGTTCCGCCATTCCCTCATCCAAGTCGCTCTAGCCCGGCACCATGCCAGGCGTGCACGTCTATGCTGTGGAGTCAATGGTAGTCTTCTGAGCGGACGCCGGGAGTGCAGGCCTCCTCCAACCAATCGACGGGAAATTGTTCTGGTCGATATTGGAACAGCCAGGGTGTCTTGCACATGCTGAAGAATGGCGGTTGACGTGGCGTGCGGGGCTGCCACCGTTTGGCGGCGGATGCGCCGATCCTCGCGTGCTGACGTCACTCGGGCTGCGCCTGGACCCCTCGCACGTGCCACATGTCCCTGCGCCAACCATCTTCGCCACAGGCGCTGCACCGTGGACACATCCCTATGGGTATCGGCTGCGATTTGACGAAGCGACCAACCTGCCCTTCTCAGCCCGATCACCATACCCCTCGTAAAGTCGTCTGTCTGCTGGAAATGCCTCCGTTGACGGCGGCCTGGCATTCTTAGCTATACACGTGTCCTGTGGCACACGACAACACGTTCTACAATGACTGTCGGCTGAGAAATCACGGTACGAAGTGGGCCATTCGCCAACGCCGTGTCCCATTTATCGTTCGCTACGTGCGCAGCACAGCGGCGCATTTCACATCATGAGCATACCTCAGTGACGTCAGTCTACCCTGCAATTGGCATAAAGTTCTGACCACTCCTTCTTGGTGTTGCATTTGCTCTGTCAGTCAGTGTATATAAAATAACATATATGACGTAGACAATTTAAATTAAAACACTGACAACAACGTCCTTATCATCAGAGTTAAACTTTCAGGCATATAAATAATAAACTTCTACTAACCCCTATCACAAACCTGTGTGAAGGAATCCATACAGATCATTCAATATCCGTCAGTCATCCTGGTTGACGTTAACAGCCGAAAAACTTCTTCGGTATATAGAAACACCAACACAGATGGCCTCCACAAGGCAGAATGTACTGATGCCAAAGAAAGAGAAAACAAGAATATAACACAGACCTCTGCTTTGTATCTAAAGATATGCAAAAGCATTTGAACTACACTAGGAGAGTATTAAGTAATATTTCTTGAAGCCAGGTAGGCCTGTGTTTATAAGAGTTGGTCTGTTTTAAAATCAATTCCACTGTCACATTGGAATTTTGGAAAAGCTAACTGTTACCACATGATGGCCACTTTAAGTTGACTGTGGAACCGTTCAAACGTGTTGTTAGAACGTAGATGCCAGCTGTTGGTACGGGATCTTAAAGTGCCAGTGAGAACTTCTAGTTTACGGAAGACATGAGATTCGAACTGCCTGCTTTGGTCGGGCGTGATACGGGCTGGTGATCTGAAGCGTGAAATCCAGCAGTCTATACTAGAGCAATGTTATGACATGTAATCTTGCGCGTTGGCAAAACTGGCAGGGTCGCACCAATGTACGATAGTCTCTGGATGAACAGTCGCACGAAGCACTATGATAGTATACTGTAGTATAGGCCTGGTAACTGGATGAATCGGATCGTGAAGTGAGGAGAAAACCTTTCAGCGGTATGGTTTGGTTATGAAAAGTCTTGGTCGGTTTGTCGAGGTATCACATCTATGTCGGTTCCTGGAATTTGAACTTTCTACCTGGTTCTACCAAACCAATTTCGTAGAACTAAACAAATGCACTTGCTTTCTTCAGAAAACTGTATGTGTTTTCTATGATGAGATGATGATGCTTGTTGTTTGAAAGGGCCTAACATCTAAGGTCATCGGCGCTGTGCTTTCTCTAACTTCACGTGTATGCAGTTTAAAAGGGTCAATTATACTGACATCTACTGTATGTCCCCAAGGAAATGCCACTGATAGAGTCCACTTAGATGCACGAAACCAATTTGGTTTATCAATCTACCTATATATACTAATAGAATAAAGATACAGTGGTAATTTTGTGAGTTTGTATGTATACAAATATATTATCACTAAACACAAAACTTCTTCATCCATTTACCCACACACATCATTATTAATTAATATAATATATCATTATGAGTTCCGCGCATTATTACCACGGGCGAAGCTATGACGGGTGTGCTAGTGAACCATAAATTGGTTCAGTTGCATAGGTGGTAGTTGTCACGACGTTGCACACATACATAGGTCAATGATTTGTGATACGTGTAGATAGTGCACTGGAGGGCCTCCAAGAAGTACCAGAAATATTGAACGGTTTCGTAAATTGCAAGCAGTTCATGATAGAATGCTGGCCATTCGGTCTTCTCCAGTGACAGATTCCTGGAAAGGAAGGCCAGGGGTTGCCACGCGTCTTGGACTATTGTTGTAGGCTGGCTTCAATAGCTTTACTCAAAACGCAATACTAATGACACATGAGGTTCATGGTGTAATAGTAGTGTGGTCTTAGCTAAGCTGGCTTCACAGGCACTAAATGCAGTTTCTGGTTCTGGTATCCAGAGTAGCCGCGTAGACTGGCTACAGCTGCATGGAAAGGGGTATAGTGGTTTGATACGGAAGGAAGAAAGCGTGAATAGAAACTATTCATTCACAAGAAGCGTATATGATCACGTGCTGTCTTCGGAAGAGGAAGAGGGAAATTCTGTAGAGTGGCGAACGGTCCGTTACTGGTCGCATGCTCTTCGCAAAATTTCATATTCCAGAAAATTGACCTTGGGGGAGCTAAAATGCCTAAAATGCCTTGCTAGCGTTCACGAAGATGCTATACTAAGATTCGTTGAAAGAGACATCGTAGATGGCGCTAATGATTGTCAGGGTTCTAGGAGGACACGAGTATAATCCACGTAAGCAAAGATAAACTCCAAACCAGCTAGAACTTCATCGATGAATCTCTGGAATGTCTGACCGGCATTCCGTTAACCGAATGTCATGAAAATATCTTATTTAAAAAAATAGTCACTGTAAATACGCGATAGGGAATCTGTCACGTGGATGAAAGCACTAAATGAAGATCAATGGAGATTATTTGAGGAATTCGAATAAGCCGAAAGAAGTAATTATTACTGTATTAGGAACACTTGAATTCACTAGAATTTGGGTGTAGGCTTTGATAACTCCAATGGTGCATCGATTTAGTTGATGATTGAATTCGTTGATATGACCGGGAGGATTTCTATCTGGAATAGTCCGTGAATTCAGGGTGCGATTACCTCCACAAGGACGACAAATTTCAACTTTCTTCGGTGCCAAAACAAAAAGTCACACCTATGGTCCTCCGGAGCGTCGTTCTGTGGCTCCTTGAAGTATTGTATCGAATTCTTTCTTAGCAGTCTGAAGGTGGTCAGGAGCTAGGCAGCATGGAGGGCAGGAGACAGGTAATTATGGAGTGGTGCGAATGAAAGGTACCTTAGAATATCGAATTTATCTCAGAGTTTCGGAGGGGTGAACAAGATCTGGGAAACCGCGTAAGATGTCATGGTATTTGGACTGGGCACTGAGAATTTTAATAGTGGGATGGGAATAGTTCACAGGCTGAGCCGGCAAGGCGAAGTCTGTAATACCATGAGTCAGATGCTTTTGACGATATTAGGGAAGCATGCTATAGTGAGCGAGAAAATCAGAACCGAGTATGGGAAGAGTGGCATCAGCTATAATGAATTGCCATGAACCTCACGACGAAGGCAAAAGTCAAGCCTTAAAATAGTTGCCATATATGTGAATGATGGAATCGTTAGCAGCGACAAGCTTGTATTCGGTTTGACGATGGTGCATATTTAGAAAGGTCCGAGGGATACAATACAACTCTGAGTCAGTATCAATCAGTTATTTATGTTGGTTGTCCTGTCGTGTCAAAGAGGCGGTTTCGACCAGATAGGTAGCCATTCGCCACTATTAGTGGTTGTTATTGTAGTTCAAACTGCCTGGTGTGTTGCATTTCTGGGATATTTCACAGAAATGGCGATGGTAACAGCGTACACCTTTGGTAGAAATTATTGGAGGAGACCTACGGCTGAGTGGGCGGCTTGACAGCCTCCGGTAAGGAGAGTGAGTGTGGAGGGAATTCTGAAGTGCTGTCATCTGTTGCGAAAGTTCGCCGTTTCGCAGCTGGTTGACTTCGCTGGCTACTGGCGTGTGGATAGCGTGGACTTTGTTGTGGAGTAGTGGAAGTAGCGGAGAAACTTCGAGAATTTTGTCTGCAAGAGTAGAAACCTGATCCACTGGAAGCTCACTTTGCGTCTTCGAAATGGACTGCACCTACGGTGACATACGTTGGATCCAGAGTACAGAGTTGCCTCAAGATGTTATCTTGCATTTGCGTAAGGCCTGCTAGAGAACGGAGGTTTCGCAAAAACTGAGGTGGTTTGCGATCACCAAACACCTCCTCTATAAGGAGACGACGGATGCACGGCTCCTCGGACAATGAAAGACGTCGTGTATATTCCGAAAGCAAATGTGTATACGCATTTTAGCTAGTGGATTAGTTATAATGACCTACCTATCAATGGAATATCAACTATCCAACTGCGAGACAAAATGCGCATACTTCGTTGGATGTAATATCAGAAATGTAGCGTTCTGTGTCTGCCTGTGCGAAGCACAATGCGGGTTTATTTGATCAGAATACAGGTAAACTTCTACTAGGATGGCCACCTTTTTAAAACATTAAAAAAGGAACATTTTTCATGGACATATTTTTGAATAACTCATGCCTTCATAATTTTTATCAAATGCCATTTTCGTCCGCCTCTGTGGTGTAGTGGTTAGTGTGATTAGCTGCCATCCCCGGAGGCCCGTGTTCGATTCCCGGCTCTGTCACGAAATTTGAAAAGTGGTACGATGGCCGGCATGGGGTCCACTCAGCCTCTGTAGGTCAACTGAGTAGAGGTTAGTTCGATTCCCACCTCAGCCATCCTGGAAGTGGTTTTCCGTGGTTTCCCGCTTCTCCTCCAGGCAAATGCCGGGATGGTACCCAACTTCAGGCCAGCGTCGGACTCAGCGAAGGATCCCTCCTCTATAGCACTTCAAGAGCAGTGTCCAGGAGCATGTGACTTTGGGTCGGGGATACAACTGGGCAGGAGGCCTTGGCCGGGCGGCCTCACCTACTATGCTGAACAGGGGTCTTACTGGGGTATGGGAATATTGGAAGGGATAGGCAAGGAAGATAGAAGGAAGTGGCCGTGGCCTTAAGTGAGGTAACATCCGGGCATTTACTCGGAGGATAAGTGGAAAAGCACGGAAAACCACTTCGAGGATGGCTGAGGTGGGAATCGACCTATACTCAGTTGACCTCCGGAGGCTGTGTATCACTTTTCAAATTTCATGGCATCTGGGTATGGCAGCTAATCACACTAACCACTACACAACAGAGGCGGACTCGACCGTACTTTCTCCATAAATTAGCAACAATTCAACGTACTCTTCATACGAATACATCATGAAGAAATTAATAAGTGTTGTCATGTGACCTGACAGGTGTGGGTTATTATTTGTGTGCGTTTGATTCAGTAGGTTGTGGTTTCGAATCCCATGCTGACCGTCCTGAAAATGGTTTTCATCTTTTTCCCTTTCTCACCACAAGGCGAATGCTGGTACCGTACCTTCATAAAAGACCAAGGTCAGTTTCCTCCCCAATCATTCCCCTACTCATCCTTAGGGGAAAGACGCCAAATCAGAGCGCATCCCTTAAAACCAGTAGCAAAAGAATATTGAGTATTATTATATCCCCACTAAAATGAAGCAATTCTGTCGTTCAAAATTTTGCCATACGGTGGGTTCGAACCACTACGCTGCCGACACTCATAGATCTTCTGCTTCATCTTTCAGCCACGAAATCAAAATAGATTACTCTTGCTAGAAGTTTGGTACTTGAGTACGCCCGTTCCGCCTCGAAAGTTAACATACGTAACAAAGTCTCCAATGAAGGTTTACAGTGTTTATTTAACTGCCTTACGTTACAGAGCACATGGCATAACCTATTCAATCGTATTAAGGGTACCTGTGTTGTTTCAAGGCGCAATAAATCACATGTTTGCAGAATGGTCCTTAGTATTTGGCGCGGAATTAGGCATAGCATTTTCTCCTTTGCTAGGTCCATGGATCAATTTACAATGATGACATACAGGTAGTCCGCCTCTGTGGTGTAGTGGTTAGCGTGATTAGCTGCCATCCCCTGAGACCCGGGCTCGATCCCCGGTTCTGTCACGAAATTTGAAAAGTACACTCAGCCTCGGGAGGTCAACTGAGTAGAGGTGGGTTCGAGTCCCACCTCACCCATCCTAGAAGTGGTTTTCCGTGGTTTCCCACTTCTCCTCCCGGCAAATGGCGGGATGGTACCTAACTTAAGGTCACGACCACTTCCTTCACTCTTCCTTCCCTGTCCCTTCCAATCTTCCCATCCCTCCACACGACCCCTGCTTCAGCATAGCAGGTGAGGCCGCCTGGCGAAGTTCTGGTCATTCACCCCAGTTGTATCCCCAGATCCAGCGTCTGAAGCTCGAGGACACTACCCTTGAGGCGGTAGAGGTGGGATCCCTCGCTGTCCGAGGGAAAAAACCCACCCTGGAGGGTGAACAGATGATTATGAAGAAGAAGAAGAAGAGGAAAAAGTCGATGGATCTGTTACCGCCGAAAGGAATAACTAAAATTCAGTTTAAATACTGGCGTATTTGTCACATTTATGCGGGGCGGCTTCGAGACGTCTGACATTTTTCTTCTTTTGGACGAAGTTTTTCAATGTTTGGAATCAGGCTCTGTGCACTGTTCCTGAGGCGACTGTCTGGCATGATAGAACAGATGTGACTTTTAACATTATTTCATTCCAGTGAACAGCTATTCACACAGGTACACAGTGCCGAACATTCAAACGATTTTGATAGCAAATTTATGTAAGCGTGAAGAGAAATTTCGAAAAGGCGATATACGATATTTTCCTTGTTTATGCCAGTCACTTTGCTGAGTTGCGGAACTTGCACTCGGTCGGCGGAGAGAGAGAGGAGCTACGACTACTGTGAAGAAGGCAATGACGTAGCCGTAGAGGCAAATATTCAGCGAGAAGGAAATGAGGGCCACGTTGATCAGTATTAGCCAGTTGTGGAAGCCTGCTATTGCGAAGACCTGTGTCCATATATTTAATGACACATAAAGGAACTGAAGAGGGAAGTTCATATCTCAGGTGTTCTTTTTAGCAAGCTTTCATTCCATATCCCTGAATGGGTACAGTGCGCCTCTTAGAGAGGAACGCCTTCTCTCAGGCTAAGGAAATTTATAGAGGTGATATTATGAAATGCGGAGAAGGAGACGGGGTAGCGGCCGTTGCTTATAAAGGCATCTGTCCCGGCATTCGCATTCTCCTTAGTACAGGAGAATGAAGACCACGGAAAACCATTCTCAGGACGGACGACGGTGGGGAGGGGGAGGGGGAAGGCAGGAGTTGGACGACGACGACGATGACACCAACTCCTCCGCCTCCCGAATGTAGACCTGTAAGGCTAGCGAATTCTAGCTGCTGCGGTGTTCCATTGATTCTGATAATGACAGTGGAAGGAAACTTGGGTTTCACATCAAGGAGCAAACTCTACATTCTTTCACTGAATTAAGATGAAATTAATTCAGTAACATTCAAATAATTATTATTTCTGAAATACAGACCATAACTGCTTGGCCAGATGATTAATGTGAATGTTTATTGCTACAGAATTCGGCCGTTTCCATCTCACTCTTCTGATGCTGTGTGGAGTGGCGTATAGTCTGATGTCACTTGTACCCTCAGCCATGCGCTATGATATGTCAGATATAGAGTGCGAATTCCAGCTCTCTATCGAGGACAAAAAGCTTGTGAATGACATAACTTATGCTGGTGAGTATAGTGTATGACTTTGTTCGTAGTAGCTAATGGGATGTTGAATTTTGTTGTGAGTAAACTGAATTGAGATGAAGAAATAAACTTACTAGGTTGTGTTGAGTACATACAATAGTACATGCCAAAGAGATGTTAAGTACGAAAAAAAATGGCCAAGCTGACCCCAGTGAGAACCGAACCTACAATTATTCTATTTCGCGTCCAGTGCTCTTTCGATTCAGCTATGACGGCGTAGACCACATTTGCTCTGTTGGAAAAGAACGGCAAGGTTCATACTGGTGTCCAGTTGGCCGTTTTTATTCTGTACTTAATATCTATGCTATTACGCGCTCAACATAGCCTAAGAAGCTGAAAGGTTACTTCAAGCAGTGGCGGCTGCAACTCCGGGTAACAGAGAATTGTGCTGGAGCTAAATACATCGAGCGGTATTTTGAGAGATGGCCTACATTTGTTCTCAGTATTGTGGAGTGGTAAACACCTTCCATGAACCCTCTGTGATCCATTTGAACCAGCCGCCTGTGATTTAATGTAAAATGCGATCGTGAAAACTAAATATTCACGTTAGTCGAAGTATTATTGAAATGTAGTTGTGTTGGTCTCTCACGGGGTTTAATTTGTCTCATTGTCTTGGTATCTATCTTAAGTAGATGTGAACTGCAGACATTGTTGAAATTTTCTATTACCATGTTCGGACAAACCATGTTAATGACGTCTTGCAACACCACCACCACCACCACCACCACCACCACCACCAACAACAACAACTACTACTACTACTACTACTACTACTACTACTGCACACACACATTTTCCATTTTTACAGGTCTATATGCTGTCCGCCTCTGTGGTGTAGTGGTTAGCGTGATTAGCTGCCACCCCCGGAGGTCCGGGTTCGATTCCCGGCTCTGCCACGAAATTTGAAAAGTGGTACGAGGGCTGGAACGGGGTCAACTCAGCCTCGGGAGGTCAACTGAGTAGAGGTGGGTTCGATTCCCACCTCAGCCATCCTGGAAGTGGTTTTCCGTGGTTTCCCACTTCTCCTCCAGGCAAATGCCGGGATGGTACCTAACTTAAGGCCACGGCCGCTTCCTTCCCTCTTCCTTGCTTGTCCCATCCAATCTTCCCATCCCTCCACAAGGCCCCTGTTCAGCATAGCAGGTGAGGCCGCCTGGGCGAGGTACTGGTCATACTCCCCAGTTGTATCCCCGACCCAAAAGTCTGAATCTCCAGGACACTGCCCTTGAGGCGGTAGAGGTGGGATCCCTCGCTGAGTCCGAGGGAAAAACCGACCCTGGAGGGTAAACAGATTGCGAACGAACTATATGCTACTAATGCCTACAGCATAACGATACGAAAGAAATATTCGGATAACTGATACGGTCGGTAGGCTGCAGTTAACAATAGGTTGCTTAAGTCTGTTGGCTGAAGTTCGATATAGTGTCTTGCGGGTGTCCCTTCCTCTTCCAAACATATTGAGCACAACCTTTCATCTACGGTAAAGCAAGACAGAACGCACAGGGAACGCGCTTGTACCAGGAAATATTTCCACTCAGACAATAACCAAACGCAAATACGTTTAGGAAGGTGGAGCGACGTTTGCGTATAACTTCGTGACTTTCTCGAACAGGTCCTGTGAGAGAGGCACCAGTTACGTCCGGTGAAACTGATGATATAGTTTTGGACACTTTCCAGGAGAATCGTCACAGGGGTACTCGGGCACTAGCACAACAGGCCAACATCAACCAGTCGTCTGTTGTAAGGATGTTGCATTCCAATTTTTTTGTCCATATCACCTGCAACTACATCAAGAACTCCAAGGACGAGATTCCGAAACTCGTGTTGATTTCTGCGGGTGGATACTGATGCAAGTCACAAATGATCCAGCGTTTGTATCTCATATTTTATTTCCGGACGAGGCACGATTTCATAACAATGGCTCTGGGAATCGTCGTATTATGCACTACTGGAGTGTTGAAAATCCCCACTGGATAAGGCAGGTTGCATTTCAGGAACGATGGGGAGTAAATGTCTGGTGTGGTATGCTGGGTTATCACCTAATTGGACCATATTTCTTAGAGGATCATTTGACAGGGGACCTGTACCTATTCTTCAAGAGCGTGTAACCATGTGGTATCAACACGATGGAGCTCCCCCTGATATGTCAGCAGATGTTCGCAACTACCTGAATGTTACACACCCCGGTCGATGGATAGAAAGGGGAGGACCTGTCACCTGGCCTGCTAGATCGCCCGATTGGACGCCGCTGGACTTCTTCTTATGGGGCTATTTGAAGGATGTAGTGTACGCTCAGCAGCCGAAAAACCCTGAAAGGCTTCGAAACCTTATGACGGAAGCCTGTGAATCCTGAACACCTACAATGCTGGAAAGAGCCCGAATGGCAGCTGAACGGCGTGCTGAAACGTGCATTACTGCAGAAGGCCATCTATTTGAACACTTACTGCGCTAACAGGCTTTTGCTCAGTCAAGTGGATTCAAACCCCCTACCATACTATCCTCGTCCAGCCAGCTTATAAAACATCCACATAAACAGCCCTAATGCCCTAGAACAGTACCAAAATAAATAAATAAATAAATAAATAAATAAATAAATAAATAAATAAATTCTTCTTTCTTAATCTGTTCACCCTCCAGGGTTGTTTTTTTCCTCGGACTCAGCGAGGGATTCCGCCTCTACCGCCTCAAGGGCAGTGTCCTGGGGCGTGAGACTTCGGTTCGGGGATACAGCTGGGGAAGAGGTCCAGTACCTCGCCCAGGCAGCCTCACCTGCTCTGCTGAACAGGGGCCTGGTGGGGGATGGGAAGATTGGAAGGGATAGACAAGGAAGAGGCCATGGCCTTAAGTACCATCCCGGCATTTGGCTGGAGGAGAAGTGGGAAACCACGGAAAACAACTTCGGGGATGTCCGAGGTGGGAATCGAACCCTCCTCTACTCAGCTGACCTCCGGAGGCTGAGTGGACCCCGTTTCAGCCCTCTTACCACTTTTTAAAATTTCGTGGCAGAGCCAGGAACCGAACTCGGGCCTCCGCGGGTGGCAGCTAATCACACTAACCACTACACCACAGAGGCGGACTGTAAAGATCTACGTAACAACATTTCTCATGTCTGTTACTGAAAATATTTAACTCGTGTAATTGTACTATCAGTTTGGCTACCAAGTACAGATTAGTCAATGCTATTATATTCCCACTGTTCATGTATGGATGTGAGAGCTGGACGCTGAAGTAGGCAGACAAGAGGAAGATCGACGCTTTTGAGCTCTGGTGTTGGCGAAGACTCTTGTGAATACCATGAACTGCAAAAATCATGAATACAGCAGTTATAGAGCGCATCAAGCCCCGTATGTCATTTGTTGGTATGATTCTGAAGCTGCGACTAGCATATTTTGGCCTCGTTATACGGTCAGATGCACTGGAAAAAGCAATCATGCTAGGAATGATCGGTGGTACTAGAAGACTGGGTCGCCAGACGACTCGTTGCTTAGACACCATTAAAACAGACACCACCCTCACCCTGGAACAACTGAAGTAGGCAGTGTGGAACAAGACAATCTGGAGAGCGCTAAATTCGTTGAATTGCCGATGGTCGGATTCAACTGAACGGATGACATCATCATCAATTTTACTAGTACCTCGTCAGAAGAACGAGGTAAAAGTGGTACTAATTTCCTGAGTTCTCTGTACATTTAGAACGAATACTGTTCATGTTTCTTTGTGAATGTGATTTGCATTTGATTTACAGAGTTCCTTACGAATAATTTTACGTGTTGTTTACTCAGGTCCACTGCAGCTATGCGTTCACAAATATTTCTAATTATTTGATTTTCGATACAATGTTCGCTTTCACTTTCATGCGTATGTTCACCTCTTGTAAACACAACTTCATGAGCATCTGAGTTAGTCTGTAATGTAGCTACACAGTTTTTTTTTGCTAGTTGCTTTACGTCGCACCGACACAGATAGGTCTTATGGCGATGATACACAGTTTTTAACAATGCACCGCCACGATATATTTCCAGTACTCATTACGCGTTGTCTACATATTTAAAAACTATCCCAGACTACGCATTGCAGGCTTTTTGGCTTCTCATCGACACGACGTCTCTCTATATTGTACCAGGAAAAGTTGTGGGCAAAGGGCATGAGTAGGACCTCAGGGAGTGGAACTTGGTTTTGGAGCTGATACAGAGTAGGATAGACTCGCAGAGCGAATAATAGATGGTTAAAAAATCTTTTTCAAACAATTTATTAATTCTTCACCCTGCGATATGATTTTTGATTCAAATCTGGCATTGAAATTAAAAGTTTGAAAGTAATCTTCCTGAATTCTGTTCATGAAAATGGCATAAATACTACTGATTTCAAAGTCTTTCATATGTGAGAATATGAGGTATTGAATTTCCACCTAACGTCTTTCTAAACCTAAGCACACTTATAATTGTAAGTTGATATGAGAAATTAAATCTTGGTTAATAGTTTTCAGTTCTCAGTTCGTCAACCTTGATATATAGCACACATGAAAAGCCTAAAGTCTTTCTACGAGATATAAAACTGAAATTTGAAATTAAATTAATCACTTCTGAGAAATTATGAGAACTCTGAAATATTTGTTCACACGCGGCACTAAAGTTTCCACTGTTCACAAATTAATGAAAAAAAAAATTAGTCAGTTTGTTACTACTCACTTATGGCAAGAAATGTTACTACAACATGTCGAAGGATGGACATCTGGAATGTTCCGTGGAGAATCACGATCGGCGATGTTCCCTTGACACACCATGTTGACGTTCCCGATGAGGTGATGACGGCTGGAACTGGATCATGTAGAATTGCAGCTCGTTAGGGTGATTTTTCGCACACGAAAAATTCACTTAGTGCGAGTAGTTAACACTGACACTGTCATTGACTGTTGAACACTATTTATGGCGTAATTGAAAGAATCACAGTCCTTCCTGTATGAATTACTATTTACAGTCGTTATTGAAACGTTCATAAATGCACAGTTCACACTTGAAAAGGCAAGTCGATAATCACAGTCTTTGAACACAGTCATTAAGAATTATTTTCTGCTTATCCTGTTATTATAATGTTATATTACCTCAGAAAAGTTCTTAATTTTCACTCAAATTACTGTAAGTCGTATACTGACGTGGCATTAGTGAAGGAATACAGTTCGATACTCGAAAAGAAATGAGTTCTGGTGATTCTACACATTAGTTTCTGCAGAAGTTCAAAATCATAAGTCTACACGTAATGACATATTCTGTGAACGTAAAATAGTTAATGTTTGCACTTCAATAAGTTCACTCGTATTACATTCTTAAATGTC
Organism: Anabrus simplex; assembly: GCF_040414725.1. NCBI lineage: Eukaryota > Metazoa > Arthropoda > Insecta > Orthoptera > Tettigoniidae > Anabrus > Anabrus simplex. The sequence goes on along the minus strand of NC_090265.1, from coordinate 1,419,624,038 downwards.
TTTAGGATTAGACTGTAGTCGCGACGCGATATACTAAATATAGTGCGACGTCTTTTATAATTCTGTCGGCGATATAATTTCGCGTTCCGGAAATACGACGGAAAGTACTTTCACCGTGACTGCGCGAACATACTGTACGCGGGCCGGTCTCTCCTCTGTCTCACTCACACAGCTGTCTACTCGTCCTTGTACTGACTTGCTGGCTGGCTGGCCTTGGCATATATAGATACCAGCGCTGGGAGGGGTAGCATCTCTCTCGGCCATGTGACCGTGATTACGTAATTTCGTTGAAACTTTAAATTATTATAACTCAACAACCATGGGATGAATTAATTCGAAATTCACAGGGATTAACTTTTATGACGTCCGCTATAATTCAGCGTTTGTCCCGTTGAAATTGGTTAAGGTGTTAAAAAGCTGGTAAAAGAAAAATTCTTTCGAGAAATATCTCTAGGGGAGGTGAGCTCCAAGCGGCAGGTGACGTCACTTGACTCCGCCTAGTGCACTCGTAGGGTCTGGCACATACTGGAACATTCTTTACATAGATGTTCGTACGTCGGTCGGATCTTTTTATGCTGGAATAACGTTTCTTTCAATTAATATGGACCAGGACCTAGGCTTTCCTGGTACAATATACGTGGACTCATCGATATTTCGCTACATCTCCTATTTTTGATCGGACTGGTGACGCCTCAACTATAATTCCGCACCTCGCCGAGCGTAAAATAGCATATAGGCTGGCACCCAGTTGGAGGTCAGCCTTCCCTACCATGAACTCTTGTATCGTACCTGTTGACCATACTATCTTCTAGGAGAACATCTACGTTGACCTTTGTACGACCGGCGTCTATAGCGTCACCAGGCTCTACAACGGCCCAGTCCCAGCACCAGACGTACTGCTGTATTTCTCCTCTAAAGAAGACCTTCTCAAAATTCAACGGTGCTTTCATCAAACGCCGCCTCCACCGAGTGGAATCTACTCCGTCACACATATTAGCCCAGCTCATAGATGACGATGAACCCGTTACGACTACAACAGCCTCTCAGCCTGCTACAAGAATATCAACGTTGTATACATCACCTCCACCATCTTCGTCTTCCTGCTTCACTACCCCTGTCACCACCACCACTACCACCACCACCACCACCACCTCTGCTCACACCTCCCACCATATTCCTATTACTACCACAGTAATGTCCCATCCTTTTCCTCTAACGACGTCTCCTCACTCCCTGCCTTCCACCTCTGATTAAACTAGTCTCCAGAGCCCATGCCTTCCATTTCCTATCGAAGGAACTCCCAACGATCCACTTGCAATCATGGCACGTCCACCATTGACACCACAACCGTTTGATCACAGCAACATCTACAGCTGTGTCGTTCGTGGAGTGGATCCGAGCATAGCAGCTGAAACTATCGCACACGAACTTCGCCAGGCAGGCCTTTCTGTAAGAAGAGCTTCTCGTACCTACAACGCAGACGGACCTTCATCCTCAGTTAGACTACAGCTTTCGACGTCTGAAGACATCCAGCGCCTCCTCGCCCAAGGACTACAACTCTACGGCCGCCAACATCGTGTTGAACCTTCTCGTTCTCTTCCACTACCCTTACATCGTATGGGTATAGTAATTATGAACGATGAGTCGTTAATTGTTTGTTGAGACACTTGAAGGTGTGTGTTCACCTCATTTGTGGATTAGCCTTCGTGGGTCATTATTAGCGATATTACAAAGTAATTTTGAGACCATATAATCTCTCATTCGTTTGGGGAAGAATCCATCTTCTTATAAGTAAAATGGGAAGTGTTTTACTTCGTGAGTGTAGTGTCAACTTACAACTGACAGTATGCAGACCGAAGTTGCTTATTGCTACGAATTTAACGCTCAGACACTTGTCAGAATGTTTTTAAACAAGCGACTGTTCCGTTTCTTATTATCACGGCTCCTTAATATTTGAATACGTGTAGTCAAGTAGATCATCAGCATTAATAAATGTTATGATTTTTTTTGAGATGATGGAGGAATTAAATGCTAATCGTGATCACCCCAACTGTATTAATTTTGTGTAGATTTATTTGTAGTCGGTAATTTTTAGGTTGATGTAATAGATAAGTTCATCTAGACATGATATTTGTCGCTCTTCCAGAATTGTTTATGCAGTGATGATATTTGCATTTGATGATTTTATTTGTGCTAATTGAAAATTCTCCGTGTAGTCAACGTTGTTTGATGAGGTTGCAGCGTAGTTGTTTGATTTTTGGGAGTGAGGGACTATTATTAATATTCAGGAAATTGATTTATTATTCAATTATGCTATGTTAATGTTATTTTATTACTTCGGTCAGCTTATCTCGTAAAGATAAATATAAATGTAATTTCAAAGAGAATTTAGTAAGGAAGCATTTTCTTTGTAATTTCAAGAGCGAAAGTCATGGGACTTAATAAGTGATTTGAAGACGTGTAACATTCATTTAATGTTTATTGGAGATTTATTGATTGATTTTCTTTTAATTTTGAATTTATTGTTTCAGATCCTCAAGGCAAACATTTCAATAAATTATGTAGATTAATTTAACGTCTGTAATGAAATAATGATGATGCTTGTTGTTTTAAGGGCCTAACATCGAAGGTCAACGGCCCTGTAATGAAATAATATTTCATGTACTGGAAGAGGAGGGTTTATAAATCACCCCACTTTATTTGACTGTTCGGAACTATTGTGAATGTATTTCCTAAATTAGCGGTCGTTCTCCATAAACTCATATAGTAGGGATGGCCCAATTTTTCAGTAAATTTATAATAGTAACATATTATTGTTTTATTATTTATTCGTCCTAGTATTGCTTATCTCCTAGATCATTAATAAGCACTAAAATTTAATCGAACCGTTCACACTTAAGAACTCATCGCTCGCCGGCTCTATCTCTGCCACAAAAGGGCATAGTATATACAATACTATAGTTTATCGTCGTTGTGCCTCGAAATTCTGTAATGTGACAATGTTGAGGGGAGAAATACTGACCCGCAGAACATGTATCACTTAGAACGAACATTTGTTGATGTGGTTCATGCAATACTGATCCTTAGATGACAAAACATTTCTGCTCAGAGTTCTAAGCGGGTTTTATAGGCACAATATATATATATATATATATTCTCAATGATGTCCCACAGGTACGGTATCCATTGTGTGGATCTGTGAATGCCACTTGGTTTTGTTCATTGCACCCTTGAGGTCGCAGTGTAATTCTCTCTTATCTGCATTGATGATGTCTTGCTGTCGTAGTTTCAATCTAGTTTTGGCAAAAGATCTCCCTTATATTTTACAGAGTCGAAGTTTGTGCAAGTATCTGAGTATTCGGTTTTCTGAAGATTAAAATAAAGTTCAAAGTGCCCTAGGCGATTATGTCATGCTTCAATTTGACTTTGCAAATCTTCGCTGGTGGTAATAATAACGTCGTCGGCAAGAAGAAGTGTCCACGAAACGCAGATCGCGATTTATGGTATCCATGACCAAGATGAAAAGAAGTGGATAGAGTGCTGATCCCTGGCTGGTGTACCCCAACTATCACAGGAAACTATATACCTACAGAGCAACAAACTCGACTGGTCGTCATACAGGATGTTGACGCAAATTAATGAGACTTTCAGGAATTTTATGGTCACGGACTACACACTAGTTGATGCAGTACACGTTGAAATACGTTTTCAAAGTAAAGGAAGTCCAGGGAAAACCGTTTTTCCTTCTCCCTACGCTTCTCCATTAATTGGCGAGCTGCAAATATGGCATCTGTAGTCAACATCCCTTGACAGATCTACGTTGGTTTGTGGTAAGGTTCACGATATTACGTAAAATCGTCGCCGTTGCAACTTTTAAGTTTCTATGGAGCGCAAGTTCAGTATAAAATTAAGGTCATCAGTTCGATCAAAATTTTTCAGGATACGTGTAAAGAGCTGGTTTGGTCGATAACCAGATCAGTATAACGCTTTGCTCCACGACGTTCGTGAAACGGTAATCTATTGGGTAAAAATTCTGTACGTAAATATTTTATAAAGAGATATATTTTGAAAACTATGTAACATATATACAGGTGTATATACATTTTGCTTAGAAATGTAAATGTGATCAATAAAATATAATCTTAAGTGGTTTCGGAAATACGTGCGTGGGGCTCACCCTTTCACTAGACCTTCCATATATCTTTTGTCAGTATTGTGAAGGGTAAGTAGCCTAATATTGACACTATGACATGTTTATCACTTATAAAGCACTGTATTAAAGCCGAGTGAACATGAGCAGTTAACAAGTTAAATACGTCAAGAGTGAAATATTTAACAATGTTATTTATACGTCTTGTAAGCCAGTTCGGCTTAAGCCTCGAAGGAGAGCGGACGCATTGAGTGGAGGAGCTCGGGAGTGGGAGTAAGGAGTGAGTGCTGAGTGCAGGAAGGTTGTGAGGAGTTTGACGACAATGATTGGAGTGGATCAATACAGGGCGACTATAGGAGCATGGCAGAGGAGAATGAAGAAAGAAGAAGTAAAATCAGGTGGGTGTAAAGTGGATTTGGTGATTAAAGGAGAATTAGTGTTAACAGCGGCGGCGGTTATAATGTTGCTATTGATTGGAGGGGTCGAGCCGAACCCAGGCCCGACATCTAGTGGAAATGAGGGATGGGAAGACATGGAAGAATTCAAAAGACCGGTAAAAGAGGCGGTGGAAGAAGTGTGCCCCTTTGAGCAAATTAAGAATATGATCCAAGAACAAACCAGGGAGTTTGGAAAAATGAAGGTATGGTTACGAGAAAGGACTGACGATATAACATCACAAGTGAGAAAGAACGACGAAGAAGTGGCAATATTAAGAGAAAGAATAGGACGATTGGAAGAGGAGACGTTGAAATTGAAAGCAGAAGTGAATGCCAATACGTTAAATCGCAGGAAGAAGTGCCTATTTATATATGGGGTGCCTGAGGAGTTGAGAGAAGACAAAGTACTTACAACTTATAAAGTAGTGGACTTAATACAGGGGAAATTGAAACTTAACTTTAGCGAAGTGGACATAGACGATGTGCAGAGAGTGGGAAGAACTAGGGGCAACAGGCCTATCAAAGTAGAACTGTTTTCTACGTTGATGGCTGATGCTGTGATAGGCAATGCGAGTAATGTGCAGAGAGAAAAAATATGGATCAAGAGAGACGTGGGATGGGAGGCGATTAGGAATGAGAAAATACTCAGAAAACACAAGATACGTGCGATAAATCAAGGGCTGATAGCAACTATCAAAGGACAAGAACTAGTGGTATCAGGCAGAAATTGGAAGAGAAACTGGTCTGTGAATCGATTGATGGACTTAGAAATGAAGATAAAAAAGACGAAGAAAAAGTGAGTAGTGCAACGAAAGGTGGGGAAGTGAGGCGAGATAACAGTAACAGTGTACTGTGTGAAGAGGGTCAGGGAGAGGTGCCAAGTGAAAATGTGATCATAAACAGTGAAGAAGATCAGAAAGTGGTGTCAAGTGAAAAGGTGACCATAAGCAGTGAAGAAGAAAGGCAGGGGAGTGAAAGCAGTGAAGTAAAGGAAGTGCAGGGTAAAAAGGTGACGTCAGAGGCAACCAGGGGTTGTCTCAATCTGAGCTGGGAAAGAGGCAAGGGCAGAAGCTTAACGGAGATGATGGGAGCTGAAGTTGGAGGCAAAGGAACACAACAGAGTGAAGATAGTAAAGAATTGGCGGCTAAGAGAGGTGGTAGAGAAGCAGGAAGGTATAGAAAACTGACAGACATGTGGGGTACAGGTAGAAATGAGAGGGGTGTAGTCACTAGAAGTAAAAAAAAAACAATAGTGTAGGGAGTAGTGAAGATAAAGTTTGTTAGATGTAAGAATGTAGTGTTGAGAAGTGGTGTTATTTGGTAAATTTTGGTTTTTGTAAATTTTGATTTGGTGGTGTAATGTGGAAGGTATATGAGGTGGAGCTGAAGTGGAAATTGTGGGTAAGAGGTGGTATATATTTTCGAAGATTGTTTGAGAACAGAATGTAGTGTTGAGAAGTGGTGTTATTTTTTGTAAATTTTGGTTTGGTGGCGTAATGTGGAAGATGGCTTGGTACGTAAATCTGACCATTTAATTATGAATACTGGAGATTGTATTTAGAAGGTTTATTTATTGCTGAATTAGTTTGGAGTTGGGAGGTGGTATTATTGCATTTGTGCTTGGTATGAGTAAGTTGATGTAATCTGATCATTGATTACAGAATTCTGGAGATTGAGAGGTGGTATATGAGGTGATGTGTTGGTATTAAATTGTAGTTGTAAAAGCAGTGGTGTTTGGTATGAGATAGAGAGGTGGCATATGAGGTGATGTGTTGGTATTATATTGTGGATGCAATAGTATTTGTGTGTGGTATGAAGTTTATTTATTGTTATAATATGTGAAAGGTGGTGTTGGAGAGGCGATGGTATATGAGTGTTTGGTATTTGTAGGTGAAGATGAAGTGGTATTTTGAAGGATGCGATGGTATATGAGTGTGTGGTATTTGTAGATGAAGATGGCTTGATTGGTGAATTTTGGAGATAGAGAGGTGTTATATGAGATGGGGCGGAAGTGGTATATGGGTGTATTAAGCGTGGATGGTGGATGTTTATTTATTGCTATAATATGTGAGTGCTGAGAGGGAGCAGAATTATGAAGGTGGAGGTTGAAATGTGGTGAAGAAGAAGTGATGGTACGAGAGAGTTTTGGTATTTGTAAGTGAAGATGGTTTGGTTGTTAAATGGATTATTTATTGCTGAATGTTTGGAGTCGGAGATGTGATTTTAATAGGGCTTGGTTTTTGGTGTTGAGAGAGATCTATTGAAATGTGCTGGTGAGAGGGGTTTATGTAATGGCTGAAGGAGAGGTGGCATTTAAGGTATGTGTTGAGAGAGATCAGTGTTGACATCCAAGTGTATTATTTTTCTTTTCCTTTTCTGTATAGTAGGTGGAGTTTGAAAGAGGAATGCAGGTTGGCAAACGTAGTGTTATGGCGGGTTGGTATGCAATTGTGGAATGTTGTTGCTGTACTTTGATCGGGAGTAGGTCAGGGAACAATAAAAATGCTGAGTGCATAAGGTTACGTGATGAGTGGTGGACGTAAGAGCGAAAGCAAGGATAAAGTTGCAACACCAGCGAAATAATGTAAACATAGTCACAGCGGAGGAGGGAAGGTATGCTGGGCTCAGCATAAGGAATAGAGTAAGAAATATTTATATATTAAATTATGTGCTAGGGCTAACGGTTCCTCGAGGGATTTAACCGTGGGCCAGTTGGTTGTTAGGACGTTTATTAATTTTATTATTTATTGATGTTTTTTGTTTTTTTGTTGTTTTATTATTTTGGTTTGTAAATTTCTGTTGGAGGAGTAGGGTGGCTTAAGTGTGAATTTAGAATTAGACAGGGGAGTCGCTGGACGTGGCATGAAGAGACGGGGGATGACTACCGTGGTGCCCTAACTTTTGGGGTCACGTTTCCGAAGTATCCGATGGGCTTCATGGCACGGCCAAGGAGTACATTAAGGGTATGTGCTTTTTTCTCACTATTTATGAAGAGTGAGAGCTGGTAAGGAATGATGGGAGGGGAGAGAATGACATACCCGTAAGAGGATGGAGTGGGTACGGGCCCACTCCAAATAAGCAAAAGAAGGGAGGATGTGAAAGGCGGGACGTGGGATGAGAGCGGCTCCAGTTTTCACGTGGACGGCCGCAATGGAATGGTGAGAAAAAAGCGCATTGTCATCTGATAGGGCCGGTCGTGTCGTCATCGGGAGGGTGGCCTTCTTCTCACCAGGGGTGATGACACGGCCGGACAGTAGCAGTAGTTAGTATTTATTATTATTATTATGAACATGTATTCGGGGCTGAACGCCTGTTATGTTCATTAAATAAACGATAGCACGATAGCACGTCTTCTAAGCAATGAAAATTTAAATAGAAGCTAATTGGGGATATCATTCAACCTTTTATATATCGGTTTCTTCCTTTTGGTGCGAATGTCGAACGTATTAACTAATACCTGTTGTATTCTTCCAAGAAGTAAGTCGTTAAGTGTTTTTTGAGAGATGTACGTATTTTGATGAAAAATAATGAATTCGAACGTCATAAGCTGTGAAAGAGTGAGCTTCATTCAGTTCACACCTCATTGAGGACTAATCTACTGTCTTACAATCTAGCGAGCTATAGTTTATTACATAAATAATGTGGCCCTCATAATTTTCATACAGAAACTATGCATCACCCACATTTTAATGACCTAATATGATCTGCTACAGGTATGCTATCCGGTACTGTGATGTGGGCTCTACTGGGGGACTTCTGCGGTCGCCGGGTCCCCCTAATAGGCGGACTGCTTCTCAACTCAATTGCTACCCTGGGTTTGGCCTTGAGCCGAGGACTCGTCACCTTTTCAACTTTTAAGTTCCTATGCAGCGCAAGGTCAGTATAAAATTATATGAGTACTATGAATATTACCTTTGTCCGAAGAAGACTTATTTTTTGGCTGTGCATGACAAGGAACTACTTCGATTTCACATCAAATCTTTACATATTGTGACAATGCAGGCCGAGAGTGTGCGGAGCCGGCAGATGATGATAATACTGGCGGAGCAGTGATAATGTGGGAGGGCCAACAGCGAGGATATCAACAGCGCCGGCGAAGTGTCGCTCGCGACAAGGAAGCTCCTACCAAGCTCGGTAGCTGCGTTCGCTTATGTGCGGCCAGTATTCAGTATTCGGGAGGTAATAGGTTTGAATCCCACTGCCGGCAGCCTGCTCTCGTGTGCAAAACGCGATTGAGTATGTGTGACCGCTGGGTTACAGGGTTAGGAATGTGACGGTTGGGAAAGTCCACTCCCTCCTTCCTAACAATAAGTGGCGAACCATACGTTTAGAGTAGACTTGCTGTCCCAGCGCCTCTTTCTCCAACTTTAGGAGACGTTTCACTTTCTTTTATTTTGTCTGTATCACTGTACATTAATGTTTTATTCTCAAGTTCGGAATGGTGGAAGCTAAAACAGAAATTGGAAGGCCAAGACCCATTGGTTAGACGACTTCAAAGGCGATACTGGCATGACGATCACCGAGTTAAATCAAGCTGCCTGCAATAGATCTGAATGGAGACACGATCCATTGGATGATCGAGAACCGTATTCGACTGGACAATTGAAGAGAGGGAGAAAGAGAGAATTTTATTCTACTCAGTTTCTACTGCAAAGGACGCAATCGCGTGGATTTGCACAACCTGGTCAATGCAGGCGGAGTCGCGGAGATAAAAGCTAATATTTTATATACTAATTTTGCTTACCGTATTAATTACTATGGCGAGATCATAGCTCTTTTAGTTTCCAATTTATTTTAAGGCACACCATACTTGTTTCCAGTTCGGTTTCCGTGTAGAATACGGCCAATATGTTTAGAAGATTGCAAAAAATGTAGAAGAAATCGTAAAGCAGAAAAAGTGGGTGGTAATAAGTAGCAAAGAAGATGGTATTCGGGGTGGTCTGGACTCAGGAAAAGATCGGATCGCGAGAGTGGCAACATTTAAATACCAGGTATGTCACATTAATGATGACTGGGACCTTGCTCCTGAGATCAGTTGCAAAATTGAGCAGGCCAGAATTTCTTATCAGAAACTTAGAAAACTTTAGACAAGCCGTTGACCTTTCCATTACATTACGAACATGGCTTGTAGGCGTGGACACCAACTGAGACCATGTGCAAGAGGTTGCAAGCGTTTGAAATGTGGACGTACCGCAGGATACAGAAGGTATATTGGACAGCTAATATATAGAAGTTTTGTACGGTATGGACAAAGAACCAAGAATTCTCACTACGATCAAGAGAAGGGAGCTAGAATACTTTGGTCATATGATACAGAAGAGTAAATGCCACCTTCTGAAAGTAATACTCCGAAGGAAAATTAATGGTAAACGTGATTCGGGACGAAGCAGAACATCGTGGCTCGGCAACATGAGCCAGTGGTTTGGGGTAACAAACTTACTCTATTCATAACGGTTATCAACAATTAGACTTCCATGCTACTGACCCCCAACGTTCTGCGAGGATTTGGCACATGCAGAAGAAAAAACGTATAAAATTCTTCTCTCGTCCCAGTACTGACAAGGATCATTATACTGTACAGTTTGTCACGGGAGTGCAGACAAGCACTCTGGCAGCAATTTCGAAATAGGGATAGGCCTACAACTCTTCCACTGTCCGGCTCCATGGCTAAATGGTTAGCATGCTGGCCTTTGGTCACAGGGGTCCCGGGTTCGATTTTCGGCAGGGTCGGGAATTTTAACCATAATTGGTTAATTTCGCTGGCATGGGGGCTGGGTGTATGTGTCGTCTTTATCAACATTTGATCCTCATCACGACGCGCAGTTCACCTACAGGTGTCAAATCAAAAGACCTGCACCCGGCGAGCCGAACATGTTCTCGGACACTCCCAGCAATAAAAGCCATACGCCATTTCATTTTCACCTCTGCCACTTGTTATTCGAAGGTACTAGGTTGTGTGTAATACTGTAAACAGTTATCACTGGGCATTCAATAAAATAACGCTTTTTTGTTTACTACACAGGCCCTCTTGATTATCTGTAACAGTTCTGCTGTTGACGGGTGCAGTCAAATTTTGGGCATATCAGTAGGTGGTTCTTGTCCAATGTCGAATTCCTCTGCATATTGTGCAGGAACAGCTATTAAACGTTTTGATGCGATGGAGATATGCCGCAAGATAATCATGACCAGGATTAGGAAAAGTGTATGCTACTGCTTCTTTCCTTAAATTACTTCTGGTTATTTCCCAAGCGAGTCCTATATTTTGCTATTGTTTTATGGGCAATGGTATCTTGATTAAATTCCTTTCGTGTCCTAAACATGAAAAGTCCCACGATGGTCTTAAAGCTAGGTGGTGATGGTGCAGTCCGAAGTGTCACTCCACTATTTGCCAGCAGCTTAGCTGCGTCATTTCCAATTAGTGCCATAATTGAATGGCACTCAATAGAAAACTATTATTTAGTGTTGTTCATTGAGAAGATTTATCATCTCTCTTGCTTCTCTTTCTGTCTGCGTTACAGGCTGATTGTATGATGAGATAGTTTAAATTGCAGCTTTGCAGTCCACTAGGAAGACAGCCTTGTTGAAAGTCAGTGTTCTGCAGAAAGATGTTCAATTGCCATTGCTATAGCTTTAATCCCAAGAAAAAGCTAATTTTGTTTTTCCAGCTGTAATGGTAATGAGGGAATAGTTCTGAGTGGATTCCTATTCTTACATTTCTATTTCACTGCATTACTGACCATCAGTGTATATTCATAAATATTCGTCCGGAGAGTACGTCTGTTAGCACGAAGGTGTTGTAGTACAACGGAAGGTGTATCTTGCCGTTCTTATTTCGTAAAGAGAGATTGACGTTATATGACTGACACTCAGTAGTGAACATAGTATTTTACACTTGGGTAAGAATCTTTAATCGATTCAGATAATCTTGGGCTGGGAAGACTTGGGAGAAAGGAGACGAATTCCTCGACTAAGTGGTATGTTCCGAACTGTCAGTGGAGAGATGGTGTGGAATGACATCAGTAGACGAATAAGTTTGAGTGGTGTCTTTAAAAGTAGGAGATCACAATATGAAGATGAAGTTGGAATTCAAGAGGAAAAATTGGGGCAAATATAGTAAAAGGGCAAAGTATATTCTAAAACAATTGGTGCTGACTCAGCATTTCCCCACGCTTTTTTGAGTAGTAAGGCTATGTAGGTTCCAGACCATTCACCTAATAGTAAAGCTATGTAGGTTATTACCCGGGTTCAAATGACCCCTTGGTGAGGTTGAAACGCGGAATAACGTCATAACCTTGTGAATGAGAGCAAGACTAGCCTCACAGACTCCACCGGAGGGGCCTAATTGGTCAGGGAATGGTCTGGGGTGCTTTTGACTCCTAGGTGAGGTTAAAAGTCATACCCTTAGGTACGAGGGCAATGCTAAACTCACTGGCAAACCTGGAGTGATTTGACCCCTAGGTGAGGTTATGACGTTGTACCCTTACGTACGAGGGCAATGTTAACCTCACGGGCCACATTGGAGGAGCGAATCGATCGGGCGCCCTTGAAGGAGCAAAAAAGCGATTAGGTGACCTGCAAATGAGGTTAAGACGTCATTATGACGTTTTAACCTAACCTTGCTTACGAACGTTAACCTAACCTCACACAGGCTCTTCATCGGCTCCCCTTGGAGGAGTCCAATCGGTTGGTGATTGGTAGTTGAGGTTATGACGACATGATGACGTGTTAACCTAACCTCGCTATGAGGAACACTAACGTAACCTCAGACAGGCTATTTACGGGCTCCCGTTGGAGGAGCCGATCTGGTGATCTGGCTCCAGGTGTGATTAACACGTATGTTAACGTAACCTTGGGCACGAACGGTAACCAAACCTCACACACAGGCTCATTGCCCGACTCCCCTCGGAGGAGTGACGGGGGTGTGACGTAATAAGCGCGGGCGACCTAAGCAGGCTTATTTTTACATAACCGAATGCACAGGTCTTCTCGTGACAGCTGTGACGTCATGACGTGACAAATAAAATCAGATCCCGTTAGAGACATATCACTCCGATCTCGCCACGACTTCGTGAGTTACTGTAATCAAAAGTCTATCAGATCCCGCTAAAGATATAACAGTGCACTCTTGCCGCTACTTCATGAGTTACGATTGTACTCCTCCAACGGGAGCCGATAAAGAGCCTGTGTGAGGTTAGGTTAGCTTTCGTAGGCAAAATTAGGTCTACAGGTAATAATGACGTCTTATCCTCATCTGCAGGTCACCTAACCGAGTTGTGGCTCCTCTAAGGGCCCCCGCTCTATTCGGCTCCTCCAAAGTTGTCCGTGACCTTTCGGGCTCGGCTCCTCCAAAGGGGCCTGTCCGACTCGGCTCGCTCAAAGTGGCCCGTGAGGTTAGCATTGCCCTCGTACGTAATGGCATGACGTCATACTCTCGCATAGGGCTCAAATCACTCCAGATTGGCCAGTGAGGTTAGCATTGCCTTCGTATATTTGGGTATAACGTCATAACCCCAACTAGGGGTCAAAAACACCCCAGATCATTCCATGATCATTTAGGCCTCTCCAATGGAGTCTGTGAGGTTAAGCTTGACCTCATACGCATGGTTATGACGTTATTCCGCGTTTTAACCTCACCGAGAGGTCATTGAACTCGAGTAAGAACCGACATAGCTTTACTACTAGATCAATGGTCTGGAACATACATAGGCTTACTACTCAAAACGCGTCAGAAAATGCTGAATCAGCACCCATTGTTTTAGAAGATACTTTGCATTTCTACTAAATACTATTCTGTAGGAAGGGGAGTTAGGGATTTTAATAACTTACCTAGGGAAATGTTCAATATATTTCCAATTTCTTTGCTATCATTTAAGGAAAAGCTAGGAAAACAACAGATAGGGTATCTGCTACCCGGTCGACTGCCCTAAATGCAGGTTAGTAGTAACTGATATTTGCAATACGCGATTTTTGAGATGCTACACACCCGAAGTCGTGATTGCCCAAATAGTCTGAGAAATAGCTTTAACTTTGTCAAGGAGGTTACAATTTGTCTTCTTAGATCTTGGAGATGTTTGGTAAATGTCTACGTAATTGTACACATCCACAGTGAAACAAATGATTTGTTTTTTACACAAAACCAAATCAAACCAAACCCCATGGCACTAGAGCCCTTGAAGGCCCTTGGCCTACCAAGCGACCGCTGCTCAGCCAGAAGGCCTGCAGATTACGAGGTGTCGTGTGGTCAGCACGACAAATCCTCTCGGCCGTTATTTTTTGCTTTCTAGACCGGCGCCGCTATCTCACAGTCAGATAGCTCCTCAATTCTAATCACGTAGGCTGAGTGAACCTGGAACCAGCCCTCAGGTCCAGGTGAAAATCCTTGACTTGGCCGGGAGTCGAATCGGGGCCTGCGGGTAAGAGGCAGGCACGCTACCCCTAAACCACGGTTGGTTTTTACACAACCATTTATTAATCCTTGGGCCTTAATTTGAATTAAGGCCTATTTAGGATAGTGCTGTTAACAATGAGGAATATTTCGCTTCAACTTTTAATGAATACTTTAATATATACACATACCTTATATGAAGCGCTCAAGGTACTAGTCTCGGATAATTTATTACGGACACTCAAATTTTGGCGTTGATTGCAAGTGAATCGACAGTCCTATTTCAAAATGAGTTATACGAATAATTTTCTTGTTTAATTCTTCTTTAGAACGCATAAAGAAAATCGTGCTTGAAGTTCATTATTTACTTTTTCTGTGTGGTTGGAATGATTATTGTCAGGGTTTTTTGGCCTCTTCTCTAGGAACCGCTCACTTAAAATTATATGCCCAGGAAATTGCTTGTCTGATGGTAATTTTTTTTATGTATTACAGTCACATGTATTCGTAATGTAATGATCAAGTTACAATTTTTTCAACCATCCCAAAATATGTTCTTATCATTTTTCAACATTAAGTTTTTCTCATACCAGGAACTCAGTCGTGGTTATCAGAAACTACAGCCACTGTAACCATAGTGTGTGATACTGAATTTATGAAGAGTCATATTGAGAGGAAGTTGAGTGCGCGCTGAACTTGCGAATTAACAGCAGGCGCAGTGGCAAAATCGGGTGCAGGGTTGCACTGAGGTGTTTGCTTACCTGTTGTTAAAAAGATATTTTGATATCTTAACTAAGTTTTGTCAGTTGATGTATGAAGATTGGCTTTGACGGAAGCCTGCTTGTTCCTGTAACTGCAAATTGTGGACTTCTAAGAATCAGCTGACCCCAAACAAGATCACAATAGCAGATTTTTGCTGTTGTGTTAACACTACAGGTAAATAGGAGCTTAAGGGACGTGCAGATTTTCCAGGATTCAGAAGGAGAACAATAATGGCTTTCTTCCATCATTACGGATTATCTTTTGCCTTCCAAAAGTGTTGTAGATCTGTGGCATAACCGTCAATGCTTCGGGTCAAAAGTGAATGAATTCCGAGGATATACGGTCCGGTTCGATTTATATCTATGATTTGGTGTTAAGCATTGCCTTACATCTTAGATAGAAACGGTCTTTGAACTGACTGACTTGAAATAATTATTGCACTAGTCCTATTGTAAGAATTGTTTGTTATATAAGATGTTTCGGTAAGGTGTATCAGAAAACAGAACGTTTAAGTGGGTTAGCTAAATTCTAATCATAATTTCTTTATCAGTAATTCAGAATGTTTGCGACTGTGTTTAAAGACGTTTGATGCTGATTTTACAATGTTGAGGAAATATCATGGCAAGATGAAGGTTTGTACAGCTCCACGTGTAGTGTAAGGTTATTTCTTTGTAATCACAGTGTAAAGAATTTATACACGTTGTCTGTTTGGAAATTCTTCAACAGTTTTATCAGTATATTTATAACAGTTATAGCCTCTGTTTGGGAAGAAGCATAAAAGTCGTTAACTACTACAATAGCTATGGCGATGTGAAGGATGCATAGTTGAAAAATTTTGTCACCAGGAGGATTGTACATTTTTATTTCCTTTCCAAATAATAGTTTTCACTATCTTTGGTGTGGCATTAATTCATTTATTTTATGATGAGGAGCTGTGTTTTCAAACTATTATTGACTGTTGCAAATATTCCACTCGAATTTTGTTTGGCTGTAACTAGGTTTCAATATTGTGTTATTCTTTATGTTGCAATACTGAGAATTGTCTGCTGTTATGTTAACGTAACTGTTAATGGCATATACATTGCATGATATGATCAATGTTTCGACATTGTCTCTGCATGTGTGGAGGAATAGCCGGTTAAACTGAGTCAAAAGCTCCAATGAAAAAAAAGCGTTTTGGAGCCTAGAATATGTTCTCTGCTAAAACAACTAATTAACATCATCTCCTAATAAATAATCACCGGATTCTAATTCACTCATTGATTCTTCCAGTATAGTGCGAGCAAATGGAGGCGATGTCCACAACGGGGGAATCACCTTCAACAGAGTCATATACCCTCAATCCATACGAACATTGCGTAGAGGTTTGGAATTTAGTCCAGGCTTTTGGCACCCAATCTAATGAATAGAAATTTTCTACCACTATCCTTCCCGTCAACGTTCTGAAGATAAAAAGAAACTCAACTAACGGGACTCGAACCTGCTAACCACGGAGTTAAAACCACATAGACTGATCACCTTAACGATCACAACGACCAGATGGGTTGCGGTATCTCCTGCATATCGATGGAGATAATAAGTTTTCAAACTCCAGAATGAAAAATAATATTTATTTTATTGAAAGATAGTGTATTTCACTAAACAGTTTATGTATATTGGTCATAATTTCATTGTTGTGAAACCTATATCTGGTACCAGTATAAGTCTATCGAACTTTCCCTGTTTCCTCAATGTATGTCGTGGAAGACAACAGAAGTTAGTATGTGCTTAGTTCGAACTCTTGCCGGTAGATATTGTACCTGCCCCGCACCTCGACAGAGTACTAAGTATAAAATCCTGCTTCACAAATATGTCACGGATGGAAATCTCATGGATGAAGAACTTCGGAAAATCAAACTCGGGCATCGAAGTCTCATCCTCCCTACTTTCATTCGTTGCAACGGCTACGCTCGAGAGCATACGGGTCATAGTCCTGTTCGATAAATAAAATGGGCATGTGATATAAATATCTTGAAAGTACTACTAATTAATAAGAATGGATGTTTACCAAATTCACAACACAATTTTAATCACTGAGAGATATCAAAGGTTAAAACATTTATATACACGAGAGATGACACATAATACACTTAACCTAAATGCATGGGTAATGCCATTGAATGTCTTTGTCACTTCATTACTCACTCTGGTATTTCCAAGCCAAAATAACTGCACACTGCATGTATTACAATTTTACTACAAATTAGTAGGGACCTGTCCCTTTTACCATGATACTGATATCACTTAGATATCCTCTATATTGTGACAAAACAACATACATTACACGAAGACGGTGGCATCCCTTGTGAATTATTTTTACATAGTCTAGGAATTGATGAATCTGATAAGTACGTCCCATCTACTCCAACTCATTACCTAGTCATGAATATCACGTCGTCGCCTATCACTAATAGTTCCTACATTATCACATTTAGCATTACCACACTACCGAATATACGGGTCTCTCTGGAGTGTTATTACTAATATTTACTCCTACAATGTGGACATTACAACGTTGGTTAGGCTGTAACTGCGCAAATGAATTAACATACAATTACACACAGCACAAACAATAACACTTAGTATGGTGAAACATTATCCCTCTACACAAATAATAAATACACTTTAATGCTTTCCAGAATCTGTGACCCCTTAAAAGTCTCCTGGTATCGATCCAAGGACTTCGATACCAGTCGGGTATCAAACCATGACATTTTAGCTTCGAGGTGCTATCTGAAATTCCCTACTATGACTTTATTTAAATACCATAATTGGAGGGAATACATCAACTACCGGCTCAATAAACACACAGCCTTGCGGAAACAAATTACTGAGCACTTGAGTATTTTAAATACATTGTTTGAAATGGGCGATATTATCTCTTCCAGTTGCAGGCGCACAGGCTGCGGACATAGCCCTAACGGGACAGAACAACAGAGAGTCTAGAGTTTCACTTTCTATCACCCTCTACTATGAGGCTATAAATCACGCGCCTCGAAGACATGCTCTAGCTACAACAGCTGAGCGGGTACACACAATTCCATTCGGAATAAACGATTAATTCTTAATTCATCTATCGCATGTTTTCCATGTATATTACCCTCCATGGGCACTATTCACATATCATTCACTTTATTCAACGCCTCAGTAAAATTCGTTACTGGCCTCTCTATTGTTATTATTGTTATCATCATTTCTCCCGTCCTGCTCATCCTCACATATCATTTCTATCGCCTTCAATTTCAAACACATCTACTTAATATTCGTACTATTCAAAAATCTTCTAAAATATGTAGATGACCCTTAACAATAGGGGATTGAAGTGTAACATTTTACACTCTGGCGTATCTATGCAAGTCATTTGTCGCACCTCGAGCCATTGTTCTTCTTTATTCACTTAACAGCATCCTTAAACTAAAGGGGTGTGTCTACAGTCATGCAAAATTTAAATTATGAAGCACCTGAACAAATAAATGTTTGAAAATTAAGAGCATAATACCATTTGAATTAAATTGGAAATATTATGTAAGTTAGCCGAATCATTTAAATCGACCTTATCTACGAGTGCTTCACTAAATAGACATACAACCTATAGGGCGTTATACACTAGTTCATGCGGATTCCCGGAGATAAATGTTATGATTAACCCATGATCACACAGAAGACAAGAAAAATAAAGTTATTAAAACATTCCCCCTTTGAAACTCGTATATCTTGCTATCTACACATTACATATGAAATCAAAATGCATATTACTGAATTTATCTAAAAAGTTAAATTAATATTTCACTACGACATTGACGGATTTTCATGCTAATAAATCATTGGAATATACTTTTCATTTTGTTGTGTAACCTGCTGTCATCTGGCGATACCCATGTGGATCCATGATCGCCATCTCGCTGGTAGAAGGCCATGGGTTCATCTGGCTCCGCGTTGAATCCATGATGTCCTGGAAACTGCTACCTCCAAGCCGTCGAAACTCCCACGTTGCACGATAGAGACGGCAATACCATGTTAGCGATTACTCAAAACTTCTCCCTCTCTGTATGCATAATTAGGGCTCTTGCCTCCGAACTCGCGCAGCGTCGTTCGTATTCCGGACAGGGTGTAAAATGCTGTTGCAACCAAATACTTCATAAACTGATGCGGAAAACGGCACATAATATCTTTAAGGCTTCATGACATGTCTATTAACGTGGTATTGAACGGTATGAATATACTTGCATGCCTACGTCATCATGGCGAATAATGAGACAATAACTTCACTAATAGAAACGTCATTTTCTTTTAAAAAATAAAAAATCGTGGTTATGTAAGGTTCAGTTTATGTTTCCTGTAAAGCAGACATAGCAATCTATGACTGGTTCAAATTTCGGTCGTTGAAAACTTCTCGTGATATCAATACCACTGTGAGTGACAGACAGAATTAGGGATTTTATGTATCTAGATAGATGTGTTTTAGAAATGGAAATATAGATTGTTGAAATCTATAATCACTAGCATAATGCAGAAGTGAGTTTGCCCTAGCTGAACAATCTAACGTGCTGTATTCTACGCATTGCTATATGCAGAGATTACATTTACAGTCCTCATTTCGCTCTTCTCAGTCACTTTGATTGCATATGCAGTGATGGAATCCATATACTACTAGCTTCGTACGGACGTGTCTCAGTACTTCATTTGACTTCTCCTATTCATCCGATTTCTGTGTCAGAGTTTCAAAGAAACCCGGTTCCATGCCTGCTAATTTCGAGAACTGTTCCTCATTACAATATGATTTTATTGTGAACAGTGTATATTCGAACTGAAAACATAGACTCTTGTAAACTTTCTTTTAACACAGTGATGGCTGCTGGTGTTCATCTGAGATTGTGCATAGTCAGGAGATTTGTGATAAGGTAAGTCATATTTCGCCAAAAGGCGCACAAGGCGAGTTGGCGTAAATTTTGACAGGCTTAAAGTTCTCTTTAGGGAAGTAGTTCATAAGCTCTTCAACTGTCTCAGGTTTATGACTTAATTTTTGTTTTAATTCAGTATATTCTTTAGCGCTTAAGCTACTACTGGTATTATTTTGAAGAAAGCATTCCTACTGCCTGTACAAAGCGTGCCAAACAGATTAAAAGGAGTTTTTAAAGATGTTGAGTATGAAGGTGACCACCAAGCAAGTCTGTAAAATATGTACTGGTTTCACCAAGGATGAGTTCAAAATTTTGAAACGAAATGCATATAATCTCATATAGATGTGCGTGATTTGTAGAAATTTGATCATCACTGCTGGATCTATCCAACAAGAAAGTAATGTCGAGAGAGAAATAGCCGAAAGGGACCTGCATCGTGCAAAACAACTGAAAACACCGAAGGAGACGATCTTCAACAGCTTAATAATAATAATATTGTTATTTGCTTTACGTCCCACTAACTATTTTTACGGTTTTCGGAGACGCCGAGGTGCAGGAATTTAGTCCTGCAGGACTTCATTTACGTGCCAGTAAATCTACCTACACGAGACTGACATATTTGAGCACCTTCAAATACCACCGGACTGAGCCAGGATCAAACCTGCCAAGTTGGGGTCAGAAGTCCTTAATTAAGGCCTTCAAGAGCTTCGAGAATATATTAATGTATTAGGAAAAAAGCCAAGGAGGGAGACCTGTAAAGACAGAAATTCTTAATGTTCTCAGAACTCACCAGACCTGCACTGTGAGAAGGGAAAACTTTCGGTCAATTAACATCACTGAAGGGGCACACAAAGCTTAAGGGATAGTATTGCGCGAGGAACTTTAGATTACCTTTCAGAAGTTACAATGTTCTAATTAATATTCTTTCCATTTATTCATCATTACTTTTTTTGCTACTTGTTTAACGTCGCACTAACACATCGAAAGTTATCGGCGACGGAAGGATGGGAAAGGGCTAGAACTGGAAGGTAGCGATCATCGCCTTAATTAAGACACAGCCCCCAGCACTTGACTGGTGTGAAAATGGGAAACCATTGAAAAACATCTTCAGGGCTGCCGACACTGGGATTCGAACCCACTATGTCCCAAATGCAAGCACACAACTGCACGATCCTAACCAAACGGGTAAATTGCTCGGTATATTCGTCATTATGGAATGGCTCTTGACCAAAGTGAGTTTCATCACAGCACCGATTGCGTGACTAAGTAATCGTATGTTCGAAGAAATCTCTGTTTTAGTCATTTCTATCGTGATAATAATCATTGGACAAAATTGAAGGAATTTGTATAAATGTTTGTTGCCTTTAGATTGAGTAGCAATATTTTCTCTGAGTTGTTTTACAGTAGAAGTTTACATTTCTGCTATATCAGTAAAATGTTTGGCGTTAAGTATAGAGATATAGAGGGAAAAATTGACAGTGTGAAATATTCTTCTCTTCGCAGTGTATCTGGAGTTACACTACTGGCGGTAATTTTACTCGCAGAGTATCAGTTGCCTCGGAATCGAGGTGCTGCCATCAGTTGTCTCCAGCTATTCTGGATTTTGGGAACTGTAACTCTACCAGGTAAATGTGCCATTTCTCTTACAGATGTAGACTTGGTTCATCTAGGATTGCTAGTCGATTTATATTTATGAAAATAAAACTAAAAAGTTATCCTTCTTGAATTGGAATAAAATTCGCAAGTCTCGAATATTCTTGAAGACTCCAAGTCACAAGTTTGATTTTTCTTTTTTATATTTTGTTTTATATGGTTAGTAGCGTACCGTTGCCCCCTTTATCAGTTCATTAAAGAGGCGGAACATGGCTGAAACCTGTGCCTCAAATGCATGCCATATTTCCTAATATAGGCTATATACATCTGGAACCCAAGCTCAGAGACGCATACGTATTAATTCTCAGAAATTTATTTTTATATAATTACACATACAACCTGTGTGCTTCGAAACACGTACACATTGCTATACGTTTTAAGAAATAAATTTAACGACAAACACATATTATCAGGATTCGAATAATTATGCACTTAAAAGTGACCAAATATGTATACACATATGCGTAAACATATTTAAATTTTCGTCGAAAGCAAATATAATCCTGATATCAATTAGTACTATACAGTACTTTATATTGTCATAAAATGTATACTTGATATATTGTCAAAATAACAACTGTATTACATACCGTACCACTATGAAACGCTCCGGTTTATGAATAAAATTCGCAAGTCTCGAATATTCTTGAAGACTCCAAGTCACAAGTTTGTTTTTTCTTTCCTATAATTTGTTTTGTGTGGTCAATAGTGTACCGTTGCCCCCTTGTCCAGTTCATTCAAGATGGGGAACATGCTTGAAACCCGAATCCAAAATGCATGCCATATTTCCTGTATCTGCACTCAAGATACAAAGTAATTTTCAGATGTGTCATGACAGGAGAGAAACAAAAATTGTGTACTATTAAGAGATAACTATTCCAAAGTATGCACTGAAATGGAGCCGGTTGGAAACTGCTATTAGGCTACTAAACAGGCGAATAATGTTCAGGCCTTTTTTCAAATTAAAGAACGAAAATACACTAAAACGTTACTGCACTCGCTCACGCCCTGAGTCCCAGACTAGCATTTATCTCAGGGATGATCGCTTCTTCAGTAAATGTCTAAACGAATTCATGTATTCGAATAAGGCAGTCAAGTAACTACAGGGATGAACGGGACATGCAAATTAAAATAGGTAAAAGGGATCATTCGTAGACACTCAGGTGATAGGCTCCACAATTTACTTTCCCGTTCATTTTAAAGAAGAAACTAGTTGAAACCCTCGTTCTTCCAATACTCGATTATTGTGACGTAATTTACAAAGACGAGCTTCGAGATAAACTACAACGTGCACAGAATGGCTGTGTAAGATTTATATGTAATCTGAAATTTTCAGATCATGTTACCCAGTCTAAAGTCGACCTCGGATGGCTACAACTTGAAGACAGACGCAAGCTGCATACCCTGACTTCATTGCACCGAACCCATACTTTACAATCCTCATCTTACCTGTATGAACGATTTCATAGCCTTTCTGAACACCATGATAAAAACACCAGAGCTCCGAGCTCGACGTTGCTCGCTATTCCCAAGAATAAATCCTCAATCTACAACAATTCCTTCACTGTTGTGGCCGGCCGTGAATGGAACTTCCTTCCGCAGGAGGTCAGAGGGATATCAAACCACGGAAGATTTAAAAATAGGTGCTCAAAATTTCTCTATGAAACGAGCACTTAGTGCGACAGTTTTCTTCTTCTACGTCTTCTTCTTCCCTATCTTATCCCGGTCTTTCTTCTTTTTCTTTGCATCTGGGAGATAGTGTGTTCGAATCCCACTATCGGCAGCCCTGACGATGGTTTTCCGTGGTTTCCCATTTTCACACCAGGCAAATGCTGGGGCTGTACCTTAATTAAGGCCACGGCCGCTTCCTTTCAACTCCTAGGCCTTTCCTATCCCATCCTCGCCGGTGCGACGTAAAGCCACTAGCAAATATTCTTCTTCTTTCTCATCCTGGTCTTCTTCTTCTTCTCATCTTCTTCCTTCTTCTCGTCCTGGTCTTTCTTATTCTTCTTCTTCTTCTTCTTCCTCTCAAACTAGTTTCTTATTCTTCTCATCCTAGTCTTCTTCTTCTTCTTATTATTATTATATCATTCATCAATAGTGTTAGAGAGTACTCGGCTGTAGTTCCCTGCATAGTTATCCTTATCGTAATCCCCATTTTGTAATATGTTTCGCCCACAATACAAATACGAATACTGTAACATTCGTCAATGTATATTATAATTTATATTATATATATAAATAAATGTCATTGTATGTATGTATGTATGTATGTATGTATGTATGTATGTATGTATGTATGTATGTATGTATGTATGTATGTATGTATGTATGTATGTATGTATGTATGTATGTATGTATGTATGTATGTATGTATGTATGTATGTATTACATCTCCTCGTAAACCACTGGAGCGATTTACACCAAACTTGGTACACTTACGACTTAGTATCAGGAGACAAACCGGGTGGGGGTAAGACACTCCAAGTACCCTTAGGGGGGGAGGAAAGGGGGTGACATATAAAAATGATTAGAAAATAGTGTGCAGTCCATGCTTTTCGGGGTCAAATTCCAAGATCAGCCCCCTTTGGGGTGGGGGTGGGGGCTGTGATACATCAAAATAATCGAAAATAGTGTCGAATCCATACTTTTCCGGGTCACTGAGATGAATAGTGATACTTCGAATTTTCCTGAAGTCCAAGTTGAGCCCCCTTTGCAGTGGGGGGCGAGGGTGAGGTGATATATAAAATGATATCAAACAGTGTCGAATCCTTAATTTTAGGTGTTACTGAGATGAGTAGTGACACTCCGGATTTTGTTAAATTGCACGTTCAGCCCCCTTTGGGGTGGGGGCGAGGGGGAGTGATAATGGAAAAAATCGAAAATAATGTCGAATCCATAGATTTCAGTGTCGCTAAGACGAATAGTGTCACTACGGAATTTTTTAAAGTCCAACTTCAGCCCTCTTTGGTGTGGCGGTGGGGGGGGGGCGAGGGGTGAGTGATACATAAAAATAATCGCAAATAGTGGCGAGTCCATACTTTTCGGGGTTGCTGAGATGAATACTGACACTCCGGATATTTTAAAAGTACAAGTTCGACCCCCTTTGGGGTGGGGGCATACAAATGTTACCTACTATCTGGGAAAATACTGTGGGGGCAAGACACCCCTAGAATCCCTCGGAAAGGGATGAAATATATCTACATTAATAAACTGAAGTCTGTTTGGAACGATCTATGTAAACTGTACTGTACATAAATAAATTAAGGTAAAATAATGAAAACAGACGTGAATTAATGAGGCACTTCCAGGCATCTTAGAAACTTAAAACTTGGTACCAGAGAAGCTGATGATTTCAGTATCCCTGAAAAAACATTCTCAAAAACCCTGAGGGTGCCACGCTGGGAGTCTCGAATTTGGGGCTCAGCATAAGAACGCAGCCGGATATATTTATCAAAACGATTACCTATGATATATTTTACGGGTGTTAATTGGAAAGCGTGCTTGTTACAAAACTAACAGATCGTGATTTTATTACCTCTCGTAAACATACAATAACCTACAGTCAACTGTCTCGTCATTATCTACATCAACTGTCAACATACAAAACTAAAATTCTCTAATTTGTACATGGTCACAATCTTCAACATCCTCCACACCCTGGTCGGTCGATTTCTCAGGGAACGACCAGCTGCACTGGTCTTGTGACTATGGAGCGATCCGGGAGCTGAAGAATGACTGTTCGGATTCTGTCATCTCGTCCTCGGTGCAGTTCACAAATTCGGCCTCGTTTCCACGCCAGTCTGGGTTTCAAGTCCTCTTGTAAAAGTACTATATCACCTATCCGTAGTTCGGTTTCTTTTTTGATCTGCTCCACTTCGTGGTAACTTCTTAATTGAAGGAGATATTCCCTTTTCCATCTTTGTTCAAAGTGTATAGTTAGCTTTTGTCTCTGTCTGTAACGTTAGTCAAATCTTGATTGATGGAAGTATCGGGTGTACTTGAAAAAGATATCAGCCTTTCTCTTATGAGGAAGTGTGAAGGTGTCAGGATGTCAGAGTTACTGTCATCTGAGGTAATAGGGCGCGAGTTTAGAATGGCCTCGATCCCCACAAAAATAGTATTTAGCCCTTCCTCGTCTACTTGAGCTCGTCCGAGTATCTTCTTGAGGCACATCTTAGTGGACCCTACCATCCTTTGCCAGAAGCCTCTTGGTACTATACATTTCCATGTAACTTGGTGGTGTGACAAGTGAGTTTGTACTCTTGAATCTTCTAATAATTTCTGGAGTTTGGATATTTCTCTGTTGGCGGCGTGAAACGTTCGAGCATTTGCCTGAATACATGGTGTTCGGAAATCTACGTCTTCCTACGAAGCGCTGAAAGGCAAGAAGGAATTTATCAGTTGACAAGTCAGTTGTAATCTCGAGATGAATGGCTCTCGTCGTTGCGCAGGTAAACAACACGATGTAGCATCTCTTCTCTGCAGCTCCAGCCTTCACGAACAATGGACCTGCAAAATCTACACCACAAACGGTGAATGGTTGTTGAAACTTAACACGGTCCATTGGCAAAGGAGCTTCTATCTGTTCACATCTCTTGGCGTGTTTTATCTTGCAGGGAAGGCATGAGTAAATGACCTTCTGGATTACTTGCCTAGACTTCAAAATCCAGAATTCCCGACGCAACTTTGGATCCCGAGCATCAAACAGCTGTAACTTATAAACGTTCCGAGATTGAGTGCGATTGAGTGGGATGTGTAAACAGATGTCAACAGATGTGTTTTGTGACGCTTCTGAGAGAACATATGGAGCCGCATTGTACACTATAACGGTAACAGACGATAATACATCTTCTTCAGCTGTTCGTAAGTATCGGCCGTTACTGATATTCCATCTACCAGATGTTTGTTTATCACCGATACCGCTGAGTTCTTGTCCACCGAAGCCTGAAATTTCTCCCAGAACCGCGTCCATGATTCTATGTCTCCTGAAAAAGTCTCTATTCTAATAGTAGGAAACTTAACTTCGGGAGTAGCTATGGGTGACGTAGTAGTAGCTGAGCAAGCATGTGCGTCTTGTAATTCTTTGTCTTTATAAGTTTATTAGCCTTCTGCATTGCACGTTTAGCACTGTCTATGTAATTTTCACAGCCTTGTATATCCTCGTCATAGTCGTCGTTCTCAATCAGATCGTGTATAGCATCATCTAGAACGATTAAGCATTCAAAAGTGTCTTGAAGGCGTTCCAAGCAGTGTTCTATACCGTCCAGCGCCGCAGTATCGCTGAAATAATTTATCTGTTTGGTGAAACGTGTAATGTTGGAACGCTGAGTAGTGCGCTTCTTTTCTAGCTTGTCAAGCGAGGGCTGAGACATTCTTTTTCGTTAGTCGGTTAGTGTAAAAATGTTCCGTGAATTTCCTCGTGACGTGTCTGACAGAATGTTTTCTTATGTAGTTACAGCAATGCTCAGGAGAAAGCGCTAGTTGTCACCCTGTCGTTGTTAGAGTCTCCTAGAGATTATGACCTCTTTGCAGGTTATATGGCAGCAACATGGCGGCTAAAATATATTGCAATCAAATATAGTATTTCGAGAAGATTAAAAATCAAGGGGCACTCAACATGTATAAAAGCAATTTTTAGTGCTCTAACAACATTCAAAATAGTATTAATGCTGTGTAAGTACTTATCCGTTCCTTGTCGTGGTGAAACGTAGGTTGACGAAGGGGCTGATAGGTACAGTGAACAAGTTTTTCAATCAACACCTTATTACGTATTACACGAGATTAACGATTCTTGTATGTTATTTCCTCCTGTATTCCGTGTTCCCGGGGTTTCGGCACCATGATATATTTTACGGGTGTTAATTGAAAAGCGTGCTTGTTACAAAACCAACAGATCGTGATTTTTATTACCTCTTGAAAACATGCAATAACCTACAGTCAACTGTCTCGTTATTATCTACATCAACTGTCAACATATAAAACTAAAATTCTCTAATTGGTACATGGTCACAATCTTCAACAACCTATAGGTTTCATGAGCTTAAAAGTTTCCTGAAAGTCCTAATTTGTAACCCCTCCCCCAAACCAAGATGTTGTCACAGTCTGCTAAACTAGGTAGAAAATTGAAATTAGGCAAAATTATAGCTTTTAGCCTGTAACTGATGGGAAAAATTATGCGATGTTTAGATTATTCACTTCTACCCACGAACAATATCGAAATATGGAGGCAATTTTAATGACGGTTCAGACCTTCCTTTCGAGGTATTTGGTGGCTAAACGGTAAGTTGTATCACGAAACGGATGGCACATACTCCGTTCAATTTAGAGTGATCTACAACTTTGGTCCTATGATTCTTTGTCGTATATCTCTCTCCCTTATACGTTAGATTTGGCTGTATTTCTCGATTGTACGTAAAGTTTTTCTTCTTCTCACACGTATATTTTATAGTTTGACACATTTATAGGTAAGGTAGGATCATCGAATTTGGTACACAAATTAATACGACTGATGGCCATGTGCGATCCAAATTACATGATTCTAGCTTCAACGTAAGTATGCGAAATATACTGTAATATACTATGTACCCAAATTTCACCCTATTAAAAATTTCTAACTAAGGCTAACCCATAAAAATATGGGATACGAGAAAATATTATAAAACCAAACATGTAAAACGGTGGTGAAATCCGTTTGTCGATATCATGAACCGTTTAGGAGCAGTAAATCTCGAAATTAAGGTCTGCACTTATAAACATGCCCATGCCTATCTGTCATATATCTATCTATCTATCTATCTATCTATCTATCTATCTATCTATCTATCTATCTATCTATCTATCTATCTATGAATGTCATTGTATGTATGTGTGTATTGCATCTCCTCCTAAACCACTGGAGAGATTTACACCAAACTTGGTACAGTTACGACTTAGTATCAGGAGGCAAACCGCTTGGGGTAACACACTCCAAGTACCCTTGCGGGCGGGGCGTGAGGGAGTGATATATAAAAATATTAGAAAATAGTGTCGAACCCATACTTTTCGCGGTCGCTGTGATGAATAATGACACTCCGGATTTTTTTAAAGTCCAAGTTCAACCCCCTTTCGTGTGGGGTGAAGGGGGGGGTGACATATCAAAATAATCAAAAATAGTGTCAAATCCATTCTTTTCAGTGTCGCTGAGATGTATAGTGACACTCCGGAATATTTTAAAGTCCACGTTCACCCCCATTTGGGGTGGGGAGCGAGGGGGAGTGATACATAAAAATAATCCAAAATAGCGTCGAATCCATAGATTTCGGGTTCGCTGAGATGAATAGTGACACTCCGGAATTCTTTAAAGTCCAACTTCGGCCCCCTTTGGGGTGGGGGCTGTTAGGGTCTATTTTATGTTTTTAACGTATACGTTCACGAAAATTGATAATATCTGTAGATAGATAAGATAATACAAGATGCAAAAAATCCAAGTTTTAAGTCTGTGTAGGCCCTATGTCTAGAAGCCAAAGCACTGAGCCCAAGGTCACGCGCAAATGAAAACACCAGCCAAGTCTTTCGCAGCACATACACAGTACTCGCAAGTATTGCAATCAAAATAAATTCCAAGGTGTCAGCAGAATAGCGCAGAGATTATTTTCTGACCTTTACCCAGGAGGTATACCGTGGTAAGTGCATAAAATAAAAAGGTGAGGGGAAGCAGGGATAGCAAAAACAGCCCAAACAACAAGGTTTAAATCACAAGATGTATTACAAGACCACCAGAAGGAAAGATTTTTACACTCAAAAACACCTTTGATACACTGACTGACAGAGCAAATGCAACACCAAGAAGGAGTGGTCAGAACTTTATGCCAATTGCAGGGTAGACTGACGTCACTGAGGTATGCTCATGATGTGAAATGCGCCGCTGTGCTGCGCACGTAGCGAACGATAAATGGGACACGGCGTTGGCGAGTGGCCCACTTCGTACCGTGATTTCTCAGCCGACAGTCATTGTAGAACGTGTTGTCGTGTGCCACAGGACACGTGTATAGCTAAGAATGCCAGGCCGCCGTCAACGGAGGCATTTCCAGCAGACAGACGACTTTACGAGGGGTATGGTGATCGGGCTGAGAAGGGCAGGTTGGTCGCTTCGTCAAATCGCAGCCGATACCCATAGGGATGTGTCCACGGTGCAGCGCCTGTGGCGAAGATGGTTGGCGCAGGGACATGTGGCACGTGCGAGGGGTCCAGGCGCAGCCCGAGTGACGTCAGCACGCGAGGATCGGCGCATCCGCCGGCCGCCAAGCGGTGGCAGCCCCGCACGCCACGTCAACCGCCATTCTTCAGCATGTGCAAGACACCCTGGCTGTTCCAATATCGACCAGAACAATTTCCCGTCGATTGGTTGAAGGAAGCCTGCACTCCCGGCGCCCGCTCAGAAGACTACCAGTGACTCCACAGCATAGACGTGCACGCCTGGCATGGTGCCGGGCTAGAGCGACTTGGATGAGGGAATGGCGGAACGTCGTGTTCTCCGATGAGTCACGCTTCTGTTCTGTCAGTGATAGTCACCGCAGACGAGTGTGGCGTCGGCGTGGAGAAAGGTCAAATCCGGCAGTAACTGTGGAGTGCCCTACCGCTAGACAACGCGGCATCATGGTTTGGGGCGCTATTGCGTATGATTCCACGTCACCTCTAGTGCGTATTCAAGGCACGTTAAATGCCCACCGCTACGTGCAGCATGTGCTGCGGCCGGTGGCACTCCCGTACCTTCAGGGGCTGCCCAATGCTCTGTTTCAGCAGGATAATGCCCGCCCACACACTGCTCGCATCTCCCAACAGGCTCTACGAGGTGTACAGATGCTTTCGTGGCCAGCGTACTCTCCGGATCTCTCACCAATCGAACACGTGTGGGATCTCATTGGACGCCGTTTGCAAACTCTGCCCCAGCCTCGTACGGACGACCAACTGTGGCAAATGGTTGACAGAGAATAGAGAACCATCCCTCAGGACAACATCCGCACTCTTATTGACTCTGTACCTCGACGTGTTTCTGCGTGCATCGCCGCTCGCGGTGGTCCTACATCCTACTGAGTCGATGCCGTGCGCATTGTGTAACCTGCATATCGGTTTGAAATAAACATCAATTATTCGTCCGTGCCGTCTCTGTTTTTTCCCCAACTTTCATCCCTTTCGAACCACTCCTCCTTGGTGTTGCATTGTCACTGTCAGTCAGTGTAAATATGAAACAAAAATGACAGTAATTACAACGTTTAGGTGCGTAAGCAAGAATTGGAAAGTTTATATGGAACTCCACAAGGTAAAGCAGATTTTTAGATTGTAACAAGAATTCTCTAAATTATGTTGGCAATAGAAAAATAATTTAAAAGGTGATGATCAGACTATGAGTAGACCTAATTATAACCCTATTAACAAGACATAATATGTACATCTGGGGAAACACATTACGGAATGACTGGAAATAGCATATCTTATGGACAACACCAAAGGGATCTAACAATAATATTTTTACATTAAAAGAGAAAAAGTACCATAATAATATACCATGTGAGAAAAAGTTAACAAAGAGTATATGCCACTATTACAATTAAGAACAACGTAAAATTTATGAAAATAGAAAGGAAGTCAGTGGAACAGAAAAAAAATACGCAAGGAGGGGGAAAAGAATGCAGGATTAAAGGGAATGGCGAGGGTGAGAGAGGGTAAAAACCAGGCTGCTGTGTCTATTTCCGTATTAATAAAATCACGCACACACAGGGCGTACACAAAGTTCCGTGTCGATGGTAGAGTTCGCCTAAGCACAAGTCCTTTTGCACAAGATTCTGACCAAGTCTGAAGAATTCGTTTAACAAGCGACATGAAGTGCCCAGAATAGGACAAAGTTAAAAAAAAATTGTATGCTAAGGCCTGAAGGGCTAAGGAGTGAATAAAATCGAAAGTATTAAGATATAAATTACAAGTCTGCTCACCCTGCACAAAGATGATGTGATGTGACGTAGAATAGAATATTTAAAATCGCCATGGGCCAGCCGTGCGAATGAGTTCCTGCTCCCACTGCTTTACAGTACATGCGCAATGAATACCTGACCCCCAATGGAATGGTAGCGGCGAGTTATATAGCGGAGCGAAGCGTAATCTGGAATATACGAGAAACAGGTGATGTAATCAAGAGCCGGCGAGGAAGGCGAGACAGCACGCAGTCGCTGGTGAGGCGGGTGAGCAGACGGAGCACAGTTTGTCCAGTAGGAATGTTTACGGCAGCTCGACGGCGAAGTATGCAGAAGGTAAGATGAACATAAAAGCCATGATTTAGGGAGCACGTAACAGGTCGTACAAATTTTAACTTACCATTTGGAAAAACACTTTTGGGGCAAGTCACCCCTAGAACCCCTCGGGAAGGGGGTGAAGTATAATCTATGTTAATAAATGGAAGTCGGTTTGGAAGATCTATGTATACTCTACTGCATATATATAAATTAAGGTATAAAAATGAAAATAAATGTGAATGAATGAGGCACTTGCAGGCATCTTAGAAAAAACTTGGTACCAGAGAAGCTGATGACTTCAGGATCCCCAGAAAAATAGAAAATTCTCAAAATACCCTGAAGGGGCCAAGCTAGGAGACTCAAATTTGAGGCTCAGCATAAGAACGCAGTCGGATATATTTACGCAAAACGATAACCTATAGGATTCATAGGCTTAAAAGTTTCCTGAAAATCCTAATTCTTAACCCCTACCCCAAATCAAGATGGCGGCACAATCTGCCAGACTAGGTAGAAAATTGAAATTTGGCAAAATTATAGCTTTCAGCTTGTAACCGACGGAAAAATTACGCGATGTTGAAATTTTTCATTTTCATCTCGGAAAAATATCGAAATATCGAGGCAATTGTAATGATAGTTCAGACCTTCTTTTCGAGGTATTTGATGGATAAACGGTAAGTCATATCATAAAACCAATGGCATACTCTCGGTTCAATTTGGAGTGCCATACAACTTTGGTCCTACGACATTTTGTCGTATCACTTATAATGAAAGGATCATAAACTTCTGCGCAAACATTGGCCCACTCAGTAGATATATGTGAGCCAAGTTCTGTGTTTGTAGCTGTCACATAAGTATCCGAATCGTAATGCACTGTGGAAAAATTTCATCCATATTTCACCCTATTCAACGTTTCTAACTCAATCTTACCCATAAATAGATGAGGTACGATAAAATATGATAGGACCAGCCATTTAGACCGCTAAACGTGGCGTATTATCGTAAGTCTGGTTGTCGATATGATGTACCGTTTACCAGCAATTACATTTTAAATGGAGTTAAATACGCATTAACTTTCTTATGTCGAATTATATTTATTCATTGAAGTCGATTTGTAGCGATCTACATGGGGTGTATGTGCCATTGCAATTCATACCGCTATTGAAATGAAATGGCGTATGGCTTTTAGCGCTGGGAGCGTCTGAGGACATGTTCGGCTCCCCAGGTGAAGGTCTTTTATTTAACACCCGTAGATGACCTGCGCGTCGTGATGAGGATGAAATGATGATGAATACGATACATGCACCCACACAGTCCCGCTTTTACAGAACTACGCATAAAGTATTTACAATGTGTCTGATTCGCAGCTCTGTTACGAAGTTTGAAAAGTGGTACAAGGCCAGAAACGAAGTCAACTCTGGCACAGGTGCTCAACTAAGTAGAGATGCGTTTTAAGAGTAGGAGGAAGAAGAGTAGGATGAGTATTAACAGTTATTTTTCCGTAGGATTTAGACGTAAAGCCTTGAGCAGACCTATCGATGCTATTCGACAGGAGAAGGCTCTGTGTCACTACCGGATTTTACCCTCTCCCTTCCTACTATCATATATCGTGTCATTCATTTCATCTTATTATCTTCCCTGATGATTTTGACGTCAGGAAGGGCATGCCGCTATAAAAATCCATATTCACAGATTCATCTCAAACAAATTAGAGAAACGGGACACGTTAGGTTATAACGTCATGCACCCTTAGCCAGCAGTCCGCATTTCAATCATCCAGGCTATGACGTCACAGATCTGTCAGGAGAAGGCCTGCGCGTTCGGTTGAGTAGAGAAAAGCATGCATTTTTAAATCGCCCGATAATTGACAAAGTCGTCGCGAGAGCGTACTAATACCTATTTACCGGTATCTGATAGTCATTTGTCACGCTGTGACGTCACAGCTCTGTCACGAGAAGGCCTGTGCGTTTGGTTATATAAATAAAAACATGCATTTTAAATCGCCCGCACTTATTACGTCACAGCTCCGTCACTACTCCATCTACTGTTAAGTGTAAGACAGGGACACGTATCCCTAACTCTGATACTTAAAATAAACCATATCTATCTATCTATCTATCTATCTATCTATCTATCTATCTATCTATCTATCTATCTATCTATCTATCCATCTATCTATATATCTAGGAAATGGCAGAATTGAGACGGCAAAGAGCGTGTGTGTGTTTAGGTTACTGTTCGAGGCAAAGGTTCGGTTAACACACCTGTTAATCACACCGACAAGTCACCTCAGTAGCTCGGCTCGTAGAAGGGTGACCCGTCTGATATTAGGTTGGCATTCCTCGTAGCGAGGTTAGGCGAACACGTCATAATCTCAGCTACCAGTCACCAACCGATTGGATTCCTCCAAGGGGAGCCTGTGTGTGAGGTAAGGTTAGTGTTCGTGAGCAAAATTAGGTTAACACGTCACAATGACATCTTAACCTCATCTTCAGGTCACCTAACTGATTTTTGACTCCTCTATGGGCGCTCGATCGATTCAGTTCCTCCAAGGGGTTCGTGACCTTACTGGTTCGGCTCTTCCAAGGGGTCCTGTCCGATTCGACTCCTGCAAAGTGGTCTGTGAGATTAACATTGCCCTCGTACGTGAGGGTATCGCGTCATAACCTCACCTAGCGGTCAAAAACACTACAGGTTGGCTAGTGCGTTTAGCATTGCCCTCGTACGTATGTGTGTGACGTCGTAACTTCAATTAGGGGTCAAAAGCACTACAGATCATTCCGCTGACCAATTAGTCCCCTCCAATGGAGTCTGTGAGTTTAGGCTGGAGGTCGTACGCAAGGTTATGACGATATTCTGCGTTCAAAGGTTTAGAACCTACATTGCCTTACTACTCAACTAGGCGTCAATGACCTCGCATCAGAATGTAGATTGCCTGCTACTCAACTAGGGGTCAATGACCTCGTGGGAAAATGCTGACTCAGCACCCGTTGTTTTAGAACATACATTGCTCATAACACTGTTAAGTGTAAGACAGGGACGCGTATCCCTAACTTTGATAGTTAAAATAAACCATATCTATCTATCTATCTATCTATCTATCTATCTATCTATCTATCTATCTATCTATCTATCTATCTATCTATCTATCTATCTAGGAAATGGCAGAATTGATTACCGTGGGCATGAGTAAATATCTACAATAAAAATATAATGTAACTGTTTCCTTCTGAAATTTGAAACAGAGGCAATTTATTTAAGTAATTTATTATGACATAATTTCGAATACGGCAGTAAATAAACCTGAAAAAATATAATTTGTGTTTTTACCATGCTACCACTTTGATGGTGGGAATAATATTATATGAGGTAGGACAGCGACCCGTATCCTGAATTGGTCGAACACCCGATCCATAAGGATAGACCCAATGACCCATGTACTTAGACACGTAAACATGAAAACATTTGAGGAGACGCGGGAACGAGCACAACCTGCCCTGAGGTCGCCTCCACGTTCCATTAGACGAGTTACCTCCGGATTATTCAAATATGAGATAGCCCGGAATCCTATCATAGGAATGTTATCGTAACAAAGGGGAAAAATAGACGGATGGACCCTAGTCTAACTCTCCATGGTCACGAGCATGTCAGTAATACCTCGCCAAATGGCACTTCAGTTTAGTATTTATCATTGTCAATGCGACATATAAAGTATCGGAAAGTGACACTAAAAATCTCGATAATCCTGACATTTACCAGCCGTGATCTCACTCACAGAGTTATTAACCTAGTTAACCTAGGCGTCCAAGGGAAGCCTAACTTGTTGGTCAAAACCAATCTGACACACGGCGATCAGAAGTATTATTATTATTATTATTATTATTATTATTATTATTATTATCATTATTATTATTATTCCGGGGTATCTGTGGAACAGCAGAGGTGAAAGAAGGTGCCGGGGTGAATGGGTCTAACTACCAAATCAAAGTTAATATAAAACTTTAACAAGGTTATATTTTCTAAGTTTTAACAAACAAGAATGACAAAACCAAAATATGGCTTCCGATTGAGATAGCTAGAAATAAAATTCAGGAAACTCAATCGTCAAAAGTTACCAGTGTTTCGCCCATGCCGCACTCTGGGCGAAACACTGGTAACGTTTGACGATTGAGTTTCCTGAATTTTATTTCTAAGAATGACAAAACTTTAACAACAATAACAACGGTATGGCAATTTAGAACCAAGACTTATAAGGATCCAAGATTTCAACCTTTAGACTTTCTTGGGGTAGCAAGCCCTAATTTTACAATTCTGAGCTCCTAGTTCAACTTTAACCAAGCAACAATTTGTTCAAAAGGGCAGAAAACCCCTAATACATGGAGCACTTTCTCACAATTAGAATATCAAGCCTCTCTGAGGCACTTTTACAACACATGAAAAGAGCTGACACGCTCTCAGTTTTTCACGCCTATTCAAGGCAACACCAAAAATGTCTTATACTTTCTGGTTCGAGACCTTTCAAGAATAATTAAGCCACACCCTCTCAATTTTATTGGATACCTTACAGATACACACCAATCGAAGAAGAAGCCGGTGATTGGCTGAAAATTAATTACAGAAATTCTGGATTGGCTAAATTCGAAACTGGCGGAAAGAAAGATAAACATTGCCAACCCACAAATGAATGAACGAAATTTAGTAAAGAACAAACTTATAAATACAAAATTTCTTCAAATAAAGTTCCTTCACTTCGCATCAGGGTGCATGATCATAGTTTTTCGGCAGTGACATCTATGAGAGAATGTCCAAACTTCTAGATAAATAGTAAACAAAAACAAGTCGAAATTCACACAGTGACATCTTCAGAGGAAAGGTTTAAGTAGATCCCGATTAAGTTCAGTGTTTCTCCAGTAGAGGAGTTCCAATTGGCGCAAGATTTAAACGTGCGGCGTAGAGGTGTACCTCCTGGTACAATTATTACTATTCTTATTCTTCCGTTTCGGCCAACTAAGGACCACGTCATTTCAACTGTTCCCCTTGAGCTTTAATGTTGGTCCAGTACTCCTTCATTCGTATACGGTGTTGCTCCTTTCGTTCTTCCGTCCATGCCTTTCCAGTTTTCATCTTCGGCGTTGGTAGGAAACTCTGATGTTCTTGGAGTTTTTTCTTAAGTGGGACACGCTCCTGGATATCTTCAAATGAGATCCCAATCTCCTGCAGATCTTTCTGTACCTCACTGAACCATGCCCCCTTTGCCTTTTTCTCTTGGAGGAAAGTGAAAATGCGGTTGGTTAACCGTTTTGAATTCATTCGGGCCATGTGTCCATAAAAAGTAATCCTCCTAATTATTATTATTATTATTATTATTATTATTATTATTATTATTATTATTATTATTATTATTATTATTATTATTATTATTACTTGTGTACATTGTTCCCAGGAATTAACCTGGGAGGAGTCCATGTGGCTTTTGACATCACATGTCTTTGGGCAAATGGGAGTGAAATGCGTCGTTGCTTATCATCTGCAAGTATAACGTACTGGGTTCAGCAAGAGCCTTTTTCACTCCAACTCCAGCAGGTAACCTACAGGAGGTGTCCCTGTTAAACCGAGCAGCCCAGTGGAAGGTTGGGTAACCAATCCCAGCGAGAAACTGGTTCGGTGAGCTGATCAGTGCTGGTAGCTTCAAGGCTTACAACCTTGATAGTTAAGAACCCGTTACCTTTTAGGCAACCACCATTACGACTCTCGTAATACTCGAAACATGGAGACAACGAATATTCAGAAATGTACCCCAGATGGTAAATAATCCACCCCCACACAGTCTGGAGCAAGCAGGTCATCGGATTTTGGGGAAGCTGCACCTTCGTGCTTCCCACTTCTATTTAATTCTGCTAAACGACAACCAAAGAGAAACATCGAGTACTTTTCTACAATAAACATTAATTCCCTACTGAAGGTAGGTAAGCTTAAACAAACGCTTGAAGTGCTGGAAAAGTACAAGCTTATGATAGCAGCGCTACAAGAGACTCGGTTTACCGATGAGGATACAATAGAGTCCGGAGTGTACAAAAGCTACAAGGGGAAACCTGGTGAAAGAGTTATCAATACGCTTCCACAATTTGGTACTGGGTTTGCGGTACACCACAAGATGCTTGACCATATTTTAGATTTAACTACACCTAACGGAAGGACCTCCTCGTTATCCTTCAGGTGTCGTAATAGAGCATACACAATCGTAAATTTCCACTCATCCACGAATGACAAAAACCGTTCAAACCTGGAATATGTAGAACAATGCTGGGCCACCTTAGAAGAAACTCTAGATAAGATCCTTTCCCACCATTCCATCATACTCATGGGAGACTTCAATGCACAAGTCGGTAAGGATTGGAAGTACCGGAAGATAGTAGGCCATTATCCAGCCCATAAGAGAACAAACAGAAATGGAAAACGTCTCATTGCTCTGTGACAAGTACAACTTAGTCCTGAAATCAACAGTCTTCAAACGTCTACCTAGAAAGGCCAAAACCTGGAAGAATCCAAATCCTATGCTTGGTGAATTCCAGTTAGACCATGTTGCTATAGCACGGCAACATCATATGGACATACAGAACGTCAAGGTATTACGAGGAGCCAACATAGACTCTGATCACTACCTCTCACTTGCCAAGATTAATATGCAACCCTTTAGGAAAATACCAAATTTCCAAAGTAGTCATAAGATCCCCAGGTTCAACACTCTGTGACTGCGCGTTGAGGACTGTGATTTTCAGGATACCCTCAGGAAGAATACAGAGAAAGAAGTATGGCCTGCCTTACAAAAGGCCTTGCTGGATATCGCTCAAGAAACTATCCCTGCCTCATTAACCAAAGGCAAACACCCATGGTGGAGTACAAAGTGTCATGAGGTTATAGAAGAAAGGCTTAAAGCCAGGACTAGGTGGAACCAACATAAAATTGAAGCCAATTATGAAGACTTCCTCATGCAAAGAAAAGCTACGGCTAATATCATCCGCAGTGCCAAGAGAAATTAGCTCAGGAGCCTAATGCAACAGGCTGAAAATAATTTTCATAGAAACAACTCAAGAGACCTGTACAAAGGACTTAAGAAGCAAACGACCCAGTACACAGCTCCTACCTTCATCCTCCATGGGCCAGATGGGAAACTTCAACTGAACAATAAAGACTGCACCGAAACTCTTGTTCTTATTTCCAGAAGCTACTAAACCCGGAGGAACCTGAAGAAAAGCTTATTTTCCATGAGCCTTCACATAGGAACCCTGATTCTCAACCACCTACGAGAGAAGAAATAATGGACATCATCGGTGGTCTCAAGAGCAACAAGGCTTCAGGTGAAGACGACATAGTTGCCGAGATGTGGAAACATGCAGATGCCCAGTCTTTGCAGAGCATCCATCAAATCATAAAGGACATGTGGACAACAGAGTCCCTACCCGTAGGATGGACGTCTGCCGTGATTCATCCCCTCCACAAGAAGGGAAGTAAGACAGACCTCAACAATTATAGAGGTATTTCCTTGTTACAAATTACCTACAAGATCCTCTCTGTAGTCCTGCTCAATAGAGTCATTCTCATCACACAGCTAGACTCACAGTTAGGTGAATACCAAGCTGGTTTCCGTAAGACTAGATCTTGTTCAGAACAGATACACAATCTTAAGACAGTTCTCAATTACAAAAGCCGCGGTGGACATAGCTGGGTGGTGGTCCCAGTAGATTTTCAGAAAGCTTATGACTCTGCGGACAGAGGCACCCTTTTCTCCATACTATGGGAACTTTGTCTGGATGGGAAGACCCTACGATTAGTTCAAGCCACTCTGAGGAACACGACGTCCAAGGTCAGATTCAGAGGTGAACTATCCGAAAGCTTTCCAATCAGAACAGGAGTTATACAGGGTGATGGTCTCTCCTACATTCTCTTCAACTGTGTCCTGGAAAAGATCATTAGGGAATGGAGAACGATGCTACCACCGGGAGCTGGACTGAAGCTTGGGTACAAGAGAAACAACCTCATTGTCCCGTGCCTAGCCTTTGCCGATTACATCATTCTACTGGCAAACAATATAGAGGAGGTTACCTACAACTTACAGAGATTTTATAGTGTAACGGTTAAGACTGGTCTGAAGATCAGCGTCCAGAAGACTGAATTTATGACCAATATCAAGGAGGCCCCTTCTACAATTCCTCTCACAGACGCCACCATACGAAAAGTACCTGCAGTTAAGTACTTGGGAGAATGGATCTCTGCGAATCAGTGCGAGAACCTAGCCATAGAAGCCAGATGTACCAAGTTTGAAAGGGCTTATCACTTGTGTCGTAGTATCTATTCATCTAAGTGCCTCTCCAAGAACCTCAAACTCAGACACTACAACTCGGTCGTCAAACCCAGCCCTCGAGCCATTGGAGTTAACCAATTACGGTTAAAATCACCGGCCCGGCTGGACCAAAGGCCAGCACGCCAACCATTTAGCCATGGAGCCGGACATTCATTTTAATTATATCTATGTTCTTAAGGTGGTTATTTCTTGTAGGATTTTATTGGATTTGGAGGACTGGTTTAGTGGAATTTGGTTGCTTGTTGGCAACACTGCGTTGAGTAAACTCAGTTGTAACTCTCTGACCAGGATTATATCTTTGAACGAACTGCAAATCGAATCCTGGGTGGCCGTTTAAGGGGCAGGCATGTTACTTTGCGCCAATTTTAGACTGTAATTATTAGTTACTATCAGAGATCTCACAATAATACAGGTTATGAGACTGTTCCTACACTTGTAAGAACAAAGATATAATTATCCTCTAATGTGAATAGATATTAATTTCTTAGTTATAACAGAGAATCGTTTGTATTAATTACATCTCCTTCCAATATTCACACTGTTTTTACTATTAACTATGATTTCAGTAAACACGATTCTCAGCAAGGCAGAACATTCCAGATCAGGTTCGCTTATAAACCAGCAGTAAAACCTCTGACTCGTCATCTTCAGACCTTACCGGTTAGAGTAGAACTTAGGCCTACTCAAGATTTACAACTTTCTTCAGTAGTGACCCCTGTGGGTGGGAGCAGTATCCCCTGCCTGTCGTAAGAGGATA
The DNA here is from genome assembly GCF_040414725.1 of Anabrus simplex. Lineage (NCBI taxonomy): Eukaryota > Metazoa > Arthropoda > Insecta > Orthoptera > Tettigoniidae > Anabrus > Anabrus simplex. The sequence goes on along the minus strand of NC_090265.1, from coordinate 1,419,583,330 downwards.
CAAAAAGGTGCACGAGGAGCTCTTAACTAGGAGGCGTCGTTCTGTGACCACGGGGCTCTTAGCTGAGTTCTGGCATTGCTTTCATTCACTTGTGCCAGGTTCCTCACTTTCGTCTATCCTACTCGACCTCCCTTGGTTAACTCTTGTTCTTTTCTTAACCCGACTGTATTGAAGCATTCGAATCCTAGGGAGTCTTTCATTTTCATGCTCTTCGTGGCCCTTGTCTTTCTTTGGCCAACACCTTCATTTTTCGGAGTGTAGGATCAGTTCCATATTTCCCCTCTGATTAATGTTAGTAGAGGATGGTTGCTTAGTTGCATTTCCGCTTAGAAAAATAATCACCACCACCACTCTTACGTAGTTTAATACGGTACTGTTCTCAGCTCTGGGCCTGGGGTGGCGAACGTCGGTGAGTCTTGGCTCCATTCCACCATTGCTGGTCGGCGTAAGACTTATGTTTATGTCGGAGAGTCCTCGCTTTCTAATGTCGACTGGGGACTATCAGGGAACAATCGTCTGCTTCGAGGACATATTCACGACCAATACTGGGATTCATCGAGCAAGATATCCGGTTAGTAACTTCATTTTATTCTTAATCTTCATTTCCTAAAATACAAGATTTAAAAAAATTAGGGGAACATGTTTTGAACGTATGCCATGCTCCACAAAACAACACCTCACACTCAGGTATATTACCAACTAAACCTTTATTATTTACCGTTGAAGTATACAAAAGAGAATCGATGGATTAGCGTTCATTTTCAGAACACAAACGGAAATGTCCAAATAGGGGCGAAAACAAAATGATAACAGTCCCCCAGGGTGGATTTTTATCACAGTTGGAGAGCTTCAGTATGCTGTATGTCCTCCACGAGCATTTATCACAGCTTGGCACCTACGTGGCATGCTCCGTATAAGTCGACGGAACTCACGTTGGTAGTATCAGCTCCAATCTTCAATGAGAGCCTGTTCGAGGTCGTGGAGAGTCTGTGGTAGAACAGGATGCCCACAAACACTACTGTCAAGCCTATACCACACGTGCTGGATGGGTTTAAGGTCGGGACTCACTGCTGGCCATTCCATCTCTTGAGTGTCCAGTTATCGCAAGCCAGCTTTGGTGATGCGCGCTACATGAGCCCTGGCATTGTCGTGCATGAGTACGAATTCAGGGCCAGCACAGTTCGTAGCAACCAACACATGCTGTAGCAGTATCTGCTCGATGTACCTCGCAGCCGTAGCCCTCGTGTGCTCGTTAGAGAACTTTCCAGTCATTAGTAGCCCAATTTATTGCCCCTATAAGACACTGTATTTTAAGTATATTCGCTGACATTTGTTCAGAACCAAGCTCACAAATTAATGGGTGAGAAGCATAACGGTATAAGTTTATACATTTAAAGAAAAAAATACCTTTAAAATGTGCAAAATGTGAAATCATAATTTGTATGAAATAATACGAAATGCTTGGTACATTTTCTACGTATATATACATCATATTGAATGGCCGCACGAACTTGCACATCTTCACGGGTGGTCCAAGAAACACTGTTAACGCTCGGAGATACAGGGATGAGGTACTGAGACCACATTTTCGACTCTTCAGAGGTGCGGTTGGTCCGGACTTTCAATATATATAACATGTCCTGGCTGACTGATTCATCACTGCCGAGCCCAAACTGAAAATGAAAATCCACAACCTGTTTTCCAGTCAATGACCGGGTCAGGGATGGGATGAATGAAGTCCCCAACTTGCGGCGAGGATAGGAATAGTACCGGCTGCCGAGGCCTGTCGCACACCTCTGGGGCAATGATTAATGACTGACAGATGAAATGAAATGATAGTGGAGAGTGTTGCTGGAATGAAATATGACACGGAAAACCGGAGTACCCGGAGAAAAACTGTCCCGTCTCCGCTTTGTCCAGCACAAATCTCACATGGAGTGGCCCTCCAAGACCTTTGCATTGCCCTTTCGGAGGAATGGGATCGACTGCCACAAGATCTCTTGGACCATCTGATAGAGAGCATGCCACGTCGCTGCCAAGCATGTGTGGCAGTTAGGGGTAAACATACACCCTATTAACAGCATATTTTGTTGCGGAAGACATTGGCAAGTTTTGTTAGTTGTTGTCAAAGGTGTACCTTAGCTATCAGAACCTTTCTGACACTGTTGTTTTGGACAAGTTGTGTGATATATGGTGTGTGAGTCAGCTTCCGTTGGTTCAGCAATCCGTCTGACATTCCTATCAGGAGATATGGTCTCGTTTAGTGATTATGCTTAACTTTTGGACACTAGTGTATAAGAAAACATAAAGGTCCAATAATACTGAATTGAGAAATTCCCTCTTAATTATTACAGGAAGAGACAGAGCTTCACCTACTCTAATTATGTGAAGGTGGCGTCAAGATGGCGGCTAGAGGAGACACGCGCAAGCTTAGTGCTGCTGCAGTTTGTGTTGTTTGTGTGGTAATAATCAGAGTTGTTGCGCTTTACGGTTCTCTGCACGGGTCTATTCGAGTTAAGGAATCGGTGTGTGCAAGTGAAAAAGATGAGTTCTCCTTTTGCATGGCTACTAGCAAAGAGAAACTACTACATTCCGTCGTTCTCTCTGACTGGATGCGCCATTTTCCAGACTTACAGGCGCCTCCCTACTAGCTCGGAGCCGAACAAGCCTAGGCCTGGTCGCTCAGCGATTAGGAGCTTGCTTTGCCTCCTACTACTGGCTGGAGATGTCCACTTAAACCCCAGTCCCACCACTTGTGAAATGAAAACAGACATAAACATCTATTATCAGAATGTGCAAAGCCTAAACAATAACTTGTCTGATTGTGAACTATCCCTGCCAGACTTAAGAGAAGTTGACGTGATTGGACTTACTGAAACATGGCTCTCTTGGGCTAGTGACAGTAAACTACCACTCAATGCTAATTACAGCATATTCCGTCGTGATTGCGCTACTCTAGGTGGTGGAGTGATGCTAGCAGTAAACAGTGCGTTACCATGTAAACGAAGGACAGATCTCGAACGGAACTGTGAGTTAGTGTGGGTGGAGCTACTCTTTCCTCGACGTCCTGTACTTGTGGGATGTTACTACAGACCACCAAACAGCCCATTCTGTGACCTTGAACAGTGCCTGGACTCAGTCATTGCAGCGCTCCCTCATGGTGAAGTAATTTTAATGGGCGACTTTAACCTGTCTATAAAGTGGTCTTCTCCAACTACCGTACAGTCAGCTAACAACTGTGACACATACTTTATAGACAGTTTTATTAATGGCCTCGGACTGAAACAGTTTAATATGTACCCAACCCGTGGACCCAACACCCTGGACTTCATACTCTCCTCATTAGAACTTAAAACAATAACCCCAGGCAGAAACCTTTTCCTGTGCGACCACCAGTCCCTCGATGCTACATTCCTCCTTCCCCACCCCTCCTCAAAGCCTCACAGCAGGACATCCTACCGCCCTACCTACATCTGGCGCCGTGCCGACTGGCCTGCAATGTGTCGTGCCCTGGAATGCCTTCCCTGGAGTCTGCTCGAAATAGCTGATATCGAATCGGCTCTTGAACTGCTGTACGACTGGCTGCAAGCTGCAATTAAACACTTCGTACCTGCACAACGGGATTCTACTGGCAAACATTAACACTGGATATCACAAGAGACCAGACTGATACTATTTAATAAGAAGAGAGCTTGGCGCCTGTGGAAAGACTTCCCTAACCCACACACTCACAATACCTTTGTCAAAATCCGCCGCCACGCGAGGTTTATGGTCAGAAAAGACTACAAAACACACATAGACACTGTCACTGAAAACGTCCGCAGCAATCCCAAGCGCTACTGGAGTCTCATCGACACACGGAGAAGGACGGAGCGGATTCCTGTCAGCGTGAACCACAACGATGCAGCAACAGATGGCGCCGATCGCAATGAACTGTTCAACAGGTATTTCTTCTCCAACTTCTCCCCTCCCTTACAAAACCAACCGCTCCCTCCCGTTGGTACAGCTTCAAACAGAACCCTATGAAGCATAACTACCACACCAAGTGAAGTTCATAACCTTCTTCAAACTCTTCGTAGCAACAAAGCTACCGGTGCCGACACTATAGGTCCCCTTTTCCTAAAAAATACTGCCAGAACTCTTTGCGTCCCTCTCTCTAAATTATTTAATAGATGTTTTGCCGCGGGCTATTTTCCTATTACCTGGGTAAAGGCAAATATTGTTCCACTTCTCAAATCAGGCAACAAATTTAATGTTTCATCTTACCGACCAATCTCTATTCTCCCCACACTATCCTTTATCTTTGAAAAAATTATACACCAGCGTCTCCTCGCACTCACTTTGCCGTATATCTCAACCAAGCAGCATGGTTTTCTACCAGGTGGCTCTTGTCTAACAAACCTGGCCACTCTGCATAGCTTTGCATCACACGCCATTGCAGCTAAATCACAGCTGGATATATGCTACGTAGACATTTCGAAAGCTTTCGATTATGTAGACCATACTCTGTTGCTCCATAAACTCTCCGAATGATTTAATATACATGGCAGTCTTCTGACCCTTCTTGCTGGCTTCCTACATAACTGTTGGCAGAGAGTGTTAATATCAGGCACTTCATTCTCATGGTTACCAGTCACCTCCGGTGTCCCACAGGGCAGTACTCTTGGCCCCTTGCTGTTTTCTTTGTTTATGGACGATCTGCAGTCCGAACTCAACGAAACAGCGAATACCCTACTCTTTGCTGACGACTGCAAGATATTTAGGGAGATCAGGAATCCAGACAGTCCTCACTTAATGCCCTCTCGAACTGGTGCCGTACTTGGCAACTTATCCCCAATCCACAAAAATGCAGCCACATGACCATTACACTTCGTAAATCTCCTCTACCGACATCATATTACCTACTCGACAAGCCCATCACTGTGGTTACGTAACAGCGTGACCTAGGTGTAATATTCGATACAAAATTACAATTTAAGACCCATGTAGAAACATATACAACCAAGGCTATGAAATTAATAGGCATTCTCTATCGCTTCACAGAAATTTCTGAATCCATTGCTCTTCGTCACTTCTTCCTCACGATCATTCAATCTCTCTTAAACTACTGATCTCCGATTTGGACAACAGCCGCCCCCTCCAATACTAAGCAGTTAGATAGAGCAGTGTCCTTCTTTGCTGCAATTGTAAGGAACAGAAACCCCAAGCTCAGAAATCTGTCTACGCAGCAGGTATTAATGGCAATTAATGTGTCACCGCTGCACATCAGGCGACAGGTAGCTGACCTGAGTTTCCTCCACGGGATCTTAAATGGACACTACCGCTCGGAACATCTTGTCTCACTCTTCTCTCTCCGCGTTCCTTCCCGCTCCACCAGAACCAAAGATCTTCTCCACATTCCCCATACTCAGCACTCAATACTTCAACGATCTTTCCTAATCCGCCTCCCAACACTCTTTAACAATATTAATAGGAGACAAGAGCTTGATATAGCATCAAATAAAAGTGTATTCGAGAGGTGTGTAAATAGTATCTTAAAAGATAAGTTGATGTGAAGGGATTATACCGCCATCTTGACCCACGACGATTTGGCTATGAACATGGACATTCTCATGGTTTTCGATTTGGACAGTTATTAGTAGGATGTGTTCCTGATCTTGTTATATTTTGTCATGTCTATTATATTTTATTATGAAAGTTTACGTTTGTTAAATAGTCTGTTGACAGTGCAAGTGAAATTTGCTCAGCGTAGCTGTATCTTGTGCTTCATGAATAAATAAATAAATAAATAAATAAATAAATAAATAAATAAATAAATAAATAAATAAATAAATAAATAAATAAATAAATAAATAAATAAATTGTATTAATTTCGCAAACATGTCTGACATAATAAAAATTAATACATTCCCAGAGCTTACATGCAATGCATGTCAAACTGACTGGTCTATAATTTTCAGCCTTATGTCTACCATTCTTTCCTTTATCCACAGGGGATATTTTGGCAACTCTACATTCATTTGGTATAGCTTCTTCATGCAAAAAATAATCAAGTAAGTACTTCAGATATGTACTATATCCCATCCTATTTTCTTTAGTACGTCCCCAAAATCTTATCGATTCCAGCCGCTTTTTTAGTTTTCAAATTTTGTATCTTACTGTAAATGTCTTTTTTATCATAGGTAAATTTCAATACTTCTTTATTATTAGTCACCTCCCCTATCTGGACATTATCCTTGTAACCAACAATCTTTACATACTGCTGTCTGAATACTTCTGCCTTTTGAAGATCCTCGCATACCCACTCCCTTTGTTCATTATTGATTCCTGGAATGTCCTTCTTGTAACCTGTTTCTGCCTTTACGTACCTATACATACTCTTACATTTTTCGCTAGAATTTGTATGACCGCCCATTATGCTTGCCATCATGTTGTCCTTAGCCGACTTCTTCGCCAGATTCAATTTCCTAGTAAGTTCCTTCAATTTCTCCATATTTCTATAGCCATGTCTAACTCTATTTCCTTCCAACCTGCACCTCCTTCTTAGTCTCTGTACTTCTTTGTTATAATATAGTGGAACTTTACCACTCCTTAGCAACTTAAACAAAGCGTACACATTAATCAATGCCCATGCTCCCAAAAAAATCACTGTTGGAAATATCCACATAAAGTAGATGAATTCTGGGAACTGCTGGAGGAAGTTTCAGATAAGACGCCAAAACACCATGTCAAAATACTGTTAGGAGACTTCAACGCACAAATTGGTAAGGAAAAGAAATTTAGGAGCATAGTAGGATTGTATCCAGCACATAACAGAGCAAATAGAAATGGAGAAAGTTTAATAGACTTCTGCAAAATCTTCAAGCTAACACTAATGTTAGCACATTTCTTGGCCCTACCCAGAAAGGAAATGACCTGGAGATCCTCCAATCAATATCTAGGCGAATTTCAAATTGATCATGTAGCACCACCACGCAATACCAAAAAGAAGTCATGAATGTTAAAGTCAAAAAAGGAATTATAGATTCAGATCATTACTAACATGTCCTCAGTAAAAGTGAAGTTTCAGCCTAACAGGTCCAAAATGAGAACACTGAAAACGCCAATAATTGACCCAAAAATTTTCAGATCAATTTCCGATAGCTTCCTTGCAAATTTACTATCGAATGTCCCCTCAGACTGTAATAATCTAGAAAATATAGAATGCAGGGCATCCAAGAAAATTGGCACACTGCCTAGAAAACGGAAACACAGATGGTGGAATTTTATGTGTGACAAAGCAATAGACCTAAGAATTAGAATACGGCAAATATGGAACTCTTATAAATCTTAAATCAAGTGACAAGAACTCCTTAAAGCACAGAATGAAACTTCCAAATTTATTAGAGCACTAAAATGAAAACAAGATCAAACCCGTCTGAAGGAAATAGACCAAGACTTCCAGAAAAACATCTCTGGAAACTACTGTACCCTTATAGGGGTGTCAGCTGCGTCATTCAATTATAATTATTTATTAAGGAATATATTTTGTATTCGCTAAGCAATAACTTCTTACAATATACATTGTAAGTACTGGCCAGTTCGGAAGGTATAGCGAAACCTACCACAGACTTATATCTCCACTAGAGATTATGAAACACAATGTCCAGAAAAATTAGTTTTCCCAGAAATTATTTGCAAATTGGAAGAGAAGGGGATGGTTATTTCCGAGTCAATGAAAATACCCAGCCAGGGGACGAAGTGATATTTAGAACAACGAAATTACGGCGCGCAAGATTCCTAGAAAGGACGTCAGGGAAAGGTCAGGGTGGCAGACGAGTGTGGAGCGAGTAGTTGGCACTTAAGGAAAAAATGTGAACTCTCACACTCCCGTATAGTTATGGACCAATAGTAAAATTCGCCGGGGAGAAGCAGTGAGCCAACCTCATATTGTACGAGGCGCTATCAAATGTAACTTCATTGATTACATTTATAAAGTTAAACTGATTATAGATTCCAAATCAGGAGAAATGTAGAAACATGACCAAATATTAAAAGTTATTAATCAATGAAGATTGACTGTCATAATTCTTAGAAAACAATGAGGCAAGAGATGCCACAAATGGCGCGTATATACCCGCCAAGAATACAGGAGCTAAATTCACAATTATATTAATTACCAGCGATCGAATTAAGTTGACATTTGACATAAAGGCTAGAATCATATAATCACATCAGTGGATCCCAAGTTTAAGCCACTGGCAGGTCTGCATATAGTCAAATAGGGAAATTGGAAATGCTCACTCTAAGGTGACCTCCCGCGAACTCGTATAGGGGATGAGATTCACATAAAAGCCAGGTGATTGCGACGGAGTGGACACTTGGAAAAAGTTGTTCGAGCTGTTACTACGTCAGTTCGCGTAGACACTTTGTAAAAGTTTATTCGAGCCGTTACTACGCTCGTTAGCACAGTGATCCAGTACGTGAAGTAGTACGCGTTACGGACTTGAACATTCGAAAATATCATGAGTTCGAATGCGGGAGAAAGTTACGAATATTTGCCTACCGACAAAGCAATAGAAAAGTATAAACAGTTACGGAACTAATTAAACAAACCTACTGGTAGGAGTGATATAATATATCAAGGGGACAGTGCATATTACGCGAGAACGGTCGCGGTCGTACGGCATAATTTCGCCAGTGAACAGTCGATTACAAGCTGATACCTGGTCAGCCAAGCGAACGTAAGTCGGAAGAAGTGCGAACAATCACGGAAGTGCCGGGTTGGAAAATCGAGTGCGCGCCGGGCCGTTGAAGGTGATACCGATGTATCACGAGTTCCTTAGTGTCGGGGAGGAATGAAGAATGTATGTCTGCATTAAGTGGGCCAGATAAAAGCCCACCGATGTAAAAATTCCCTTGTTAATGTTAGAGTGTAAAATTTTCCAAGTGTTACATTTTATTTGTTTTTCTACAATTTAAAATGTGTCAAATTGAAAAGTGTTGAGGTTTACCTCTACTTACTGACATGTAGACCAGCAGGATGGCGTGCTAAACTGGATGGGCTATGTGCTCCTCGTCCGGTTTAGCAGACTACAGGCTGAGATGAGTACCATATCAATGTAATTTTGTAAACTGCTAACGTTAACGGGAGAATCATATTCTTTAATTATGGTAAATTGATAGCTACACGAGACGCTTTCCGGCTGGTTCAGTTTAAATACAGGTAGACAAAGGGACAAATTAATATGTAAATAATTATATCAAGCACTCATAATATTCCTGATTATTTAGTGGAGTAGAATAGGGTTGATTCTGTTTGTTTAAGTGCATGGAGTGTTCATGATTGTATAGGAGCACTTTTCACGTAAAAATAAATCGGGGTTCATGTTAGAAGTGCTCCAATATGTTTGTCTGACTAAGGTCAGTTTATTCTAAATTTTGTAGATATTATGGCATGTTGTACGATTATCCAGAGGTACAGGGTTGCCAGCGAATTTAAATGTTGTTGGACTGAATTGAAGTCCGATTGTTTTTCTGTAAATATCAATAATTATGTGTGCTGCGAAGTTTCGCCAGTGGACAGCAATAATAATGATCATTAGAAGTATCTGAGTGATAAATGGACACGGGTTATGTCTAAACGAGTGTTTAAATATAATGCTTTGTGAATAATGGCATGGGCCTAGTTTATAGAATGATTGCAAGTTAAAGCAATTGAAAGGTAGAGATAACATATGGCACATGGAAGACTTTAATTCACCGGGTGAGTTGGCCGTGCGGTTAGGAGCGCGTAGCTGTGAGCTCCCTTCCGGCAGATAGTGGGTTCAAACTCCACTGTCGGCAGCCCTAAATATGGTTTTCCGTGGTTTCCCATTTTCACACCAGGCAAATGCTGGGGCTATACCTTCATTAAGGCCACGGCCGCTTCCTTCCCATTCCTAGGCCCTTCCTGTCCCATCGTCACCATAAGACCTATCTGTGTCGGTTCGTCGTAAAACGAATAGCTAAAGAAAAAAGACTTTAATTCGGGCCGTAAATTGGATTTTAACATTAATTGTTAATTTAAGATTTTGGTCTCAATAATAATCATAATAATTTGTTTAGAAGCGATAGAGGCACTTGTGTATGATGGTCACACAATGCTGAAGGCCCAGAGTGGGCTAAGCCCATTTTTGATTTTGGAATTCAAGCGGCACCAAAATCCGGCATGAGATAAAATTGAGTCGTACTGATGTTGATGATAAAATAGATGAATCTCGAGGCCTACGTCGATATTATATGCCGATTCCGGTGTTATGAATGGCGGAAGAGTCCACGCACAGAGGAATAAATATATAAAATATTTGGCCCAGGGAATCGGTTACTTTACTGAGATTGATTATTATTTGATTTTGACCAACTCTAGTTACAAACACAGTGTCCAGTGGAAAGAGCTTGGACCACCACAAAGCAAGGACGAAGACATCTGTATCAGGTGAGTGAATATGAAGCAATGTGGCACCACCACGACAGGCGAATACAGAATGTGAAATTATTTTCGTATCTGCCTCTAACCTGCCGATGATTCGACCTCGCGTAATGCCGTCCAAATGTGTTGTCTGTGCCATCCTACTTCCCTGCCACACGAATACAAACGCAAGCTAGCAAGCAATCCAGTTGTGGTTTTATGCGACTGTCGATATCGTGATCATGGACACGGGGAAATTCTGAAATTTAGGTTACCTCCTATAGAATTTACTTCCGCTCTCCGAACAAACATAGAATTACGAATTTTTTTCATTAGGCCAATATACAATTTAATTTATACATTTAGATGTTGTCTCTTTACACTTATTGCAGAGTGCGCGAATCTCGAAAAAATAAAAGAACTTTATCATAGAACATTCACATTTTTTTTCTACAGCTGTGCACCCTCTGAGGCTAAGATGGATATTGGGTACAATAGAAATCAATATAAATTAATTCTTAAAAAATTAACGTAAGCTGCAGGAATCAGGGTTTGATCGTTTTACAATGAACTCTTAAATATATTCTTTTTAAAGGATTATTCTATTCGTAGTAAGAAAAGTTCAATGAATCACTACCGATCTTCACTTAGGGCAGCCGCCCAGGTGCCAGATACCCTACCTGTTGTTTTCCTAGCATTTTCATGAATGATTCCAAAAGAACTGGACTTTTTTGAACATTTCCGTTGGTAAATTATTCCAATCCCTAACTCCCATTTACATACACGAATAAGTGTACCAATTTGTTCTCTTGAATTCCAAGTTTATCATCATATTGTGATCTTTCCTACTTTTAAAAACACCACTCAAAATTACTCGTCTACTAATGTCATTCCGCGCAATCTCTCCACTGGCAGCTCGGTACATACCACTTAGTTGAGCAGCACGTCTCCTTTCTTCCAAATCTTCCCAGCCCAAACTTCGCAACATTTTTGTAACACTACTCTTTTGTCGGAAATCACCCAGAACAAATCGAGCTGCATTTCTTTGGATTTATTACCAGTTCTTCAATCAAGTAATCCAGGTGAGGGTGCCATATACAGGAACCACACTCCAACTGGGATCTTACCAGGGACTTATATACCCTCTCCTTAACGTCCTTACTACAACCCTTAAATGCCCTCATAACCTTGTGTAGAGATAGGTCACCATTTTGTCTAGTCCAATTGCACTCATTTTTGCCAGTAGTCTCCCATGATCTACCCTATCAAATGCTTGAGACAGGTCAATCACAATGCAGTCCATTTGATCTCCTGAATCCATGATATATGCTACATCTTGCTGAAATCCTACAAGTTGAGCTTCAGTGGAATAACCTTTCTTAAACCCGAACTGCCTTCTATCGAACCAGTTATTCATTTCGCAAAAATGTCTAATATAATCAGAAAGAATGCTTTCTCAAAGCTTACGTGCAATGCATATCAAACTGACTGACCTGTACTTTTCAGTTCGATGTTTATCACCCTTGCCTTTGTACACAGGGGTCCATATCCATTCATTTGGTATAACTCCTTCATGCAAACAATAACGAAATAAGTACTAAAATATGGTATTAGGCCATATCCCAACCCACTGTCTTTAATATATTCCCTGAAATTTATCAATTTCAGCCGCTTTTCTAGATTTCAACTTTCGTATGTTATTGTAAACGTCGTTGTTATAATAGAAAAATGTCAATTCTTCTTTAGTATTAGTCACCTTCGCTATTTGGGCATTATCATTGTAGCCAACAATCTTTACACGCTGGTAACTGAATACTTGTACCTTCTGAAGATCCTCACATGCAGATTCCCCGTGTTCATTACTGATTCCTGGAATGTTCTTCTTGGAACCTGTTTCTGCCTTAAAGTACCTATACATATCTTTCCATATCCACTAAAATTTATATGACTGCCAATTATACTTGCCCTCATGTTATTCTTAGCTGACTTCTTTGTTATATTCAATTTTCTAGTAAGTTCCTTCAATTTCTCCTTACTTCAGCAGCCATTTCTAACTCTATTTCTTTGTAGCCTGCACCTCCTTCTTAGTATCTTTACATCTCTGTTAAAATATAGTGGGTCTTTACCATTTCTTATCACCTTTAAAGGTACGTACCTGTTTTCTTTCTTTAATTTGGCTCTACGTCGCACCGACGCAGATACGTCTTATGGTGACGATGGGACAGGGAAGGGCTAGGAGTGGGAAGAAAGCGGCGTGGCCTTAATTAAGACACACCCCAGCAGTTTTGGTAGGAAAATGGGAAACCATGGAAACCATCTTCAGGGCTACCGACTGTAGGGTTCGAACCCACTATCTCTCGGATATAAGCTCATAGATGCGCGCAACTAACCACATGGCTAACTCGCCCGGTACCTGTTTTCACATTCCTCAACAATTGCTTTAAACCCATTCCAGTCTGCTTACATTTTTATTTACCGTTTTCCACCCATCATAGTTACTTTTTTTACAAATTCCCTCAGGCTTGTTTTGTCAGCCATATGGCACTGCCTAATATTCCTACTTTTAAGATCTTCCTTTCTATCACGTTCATTTTTAACTACGACAAAATCAACTAAAATACTGTATGTTTTACCTATTTTAAAAGCAACCTGGTAGTTATAGACTAACAGCTGTGTTTAATTTTATTCTTGTGGAACATTTCACTGTACACAGTGCAAATAAATACAGAGTATACAAAAATACGGGGCAGAATTTCAGGGATATGTTCCTCATTATGAAGGAAAGAAAAATAAGTCATATCAATATGAGCCCGGAAATGCTTAATGTCTAACTTAAAGGTTCGTCTGGTACAAATGTAGTGTCTTATGTTCGTTCATTGTGTGGAACTCACTCCGAGGTATTACAATGTGTATCTATCGTAGCTGAAATGAATGAAGCTCCATCAACCATCCGGGAGTGAATTCTGAAGCCTGTCAGACTGTAGTAACTCCGTGAGGAATCCGAAGCTTGTTCAGAAATCGGTAAGGCGACGAACCGAGATCTGTGTACAGATAGTTTGAATATTGTATTTAGATTTACATCAAAGTGTACGAAAATAACCATTTTTGAACGCACTAAGATCATACATGAAATTCAGTCAACTTAGAAATTAGGCATTTCCGGATCGAAGTTGATAAAGCCTATTTTAATTCTCTACGCATGAAAAATCCACTATTAAAATTTTGCCTTGTAATTTTGTTACACCCTGAGTAACAGAACGTTTTGGTATAACTTACCAAATGTTATTTGTTTTAGGTGCGCTATCTGAGGGACAATGAGGCGTTATGGGAACTGAGAGACAAGGAATTCCCGGAAACTATCCCCGAGGCATTGACTCCTAAACGCTATTGCATGCTTGTCATTATGATGATAGGCATAGTGCTATTTTTCAGGTAATAAGTTTCTTCTGTCTAAGTAACTTGTGAATTAGCTGCAACTGGACCTACTAAATGGTGGTGATTTTTCCATCAACCACAATCAGATTGAGTTTGTATCACCATCTACATCTACACTTATCTTAGGGTGATTTCTGTACCCACATTCATACCGGAATAGTTGAATCAATTACATAAGAAAACTAGGAAGTGGCACAGTTCGGGGATTCTAGGTTCAAACCCGGACACAGGCAATAGATATTCCGTGCCTGGTTTCTGTTCACACTCTATCCAGGCGAATGCCAGGGTAGTGTCTAATTTCAGAGCTTGGTACACCAATCCCAGTATCCAAACAATTATAAATGAAACAAAACTTTTGAACAGTACATGTTTAGGCGGTCCCTGCAAACACATAGAATGTGCGAAAGTCCCGCTTCCTCGGTATGAATCAACAATACTAACAAGAACTTTTACTAATTTATGTAAACAGGCAGTTCATTTCTCAGAGCCAGAGTCAGATGAAATTGCCTAAAGAGACTGAAGTTTGTACGATATAAAAATAATTAATGGTCTCTCGTCAAATGAGCTCATTAATTACTTTTATCCTTCTTATATAATGGTTATACATCCATACACACACATACGTACTGTACCCGACCGGGCTTCGAATGGAAGACCCATGCATTAAAATGCGTGAGCGTAACCTGGTATAGCTGGGGACAAAACATGACGGCTTCAGTTCCTAGAAGCGAGCTGGAAGCTAGTAGTCAATCACACCCTGCACCGTGCTGAGGTAACGAGTTCTAAGTGATCCTTGTTTGTTTTGTAGAGGCTGCCAAACTACTTTCTTCCTCACTCTCTGTAGTATTTACCCTTCGTGTCGAGTGCAGTAGCCGATTTGGCTAGTAGTAAATTATATAAGTCGCTAATAGACACTGAGCCGCCGCTGGAAAGTAGTTGTGTGAGGCGAGGTCGTCATGATTTGTCCCCAACTATAAACAACTACGGATGAGACTATAGTGAAGAGCGGCCCGAATTGCCAACACGAGCTTCGAACCGATTCCCTTCTACTTTCTGTGCTAGCCTCGGCAACTCGAGCACTTGGGCGGTGGTTACGTTCGAAAGGAGAAAAATAAAAATAAGTGTTCCATACTAGGATATGCATTATTTATAACATTTATTACAAAAGAAAAATCCTATCCTATGACCCCGGATATGCTTCATCGTGCTAAGAAATAAAATGACATCAACTCATCTGTATGGTGGTCGTTTTTCCTTCCACGGGAAACCCATGGTAGAGTTTACTGCTCCATCACCTCGGGGCTGGAGACGAGAGTGTTATCCTTCGATCCTGGTCTACAACAGTCCATTATCCTGGTTGGCTCGTTCACTGCTACAATCTTAAAGTAATCCAAAGGGGTGTCAACTCCAGAACTCGTCACACGTTCCTATTACAATTGAGTCTATAAACACCTGACATGGCGAACTTACTGCTATGATTAATAGAATTGGTATTGTGTAAAATATCTTTGTTTCTGATGCAAGTTTTGAAGGCTATTTTGACGTCATGCTCTTTGAATAGGTTTAGGATTTGGTAGATTTGTTTATTATTAAACGTAAAAGTAAATAAAAAATTGGTGAGGTTTTTCTTTCATTAAGGTGGTTGGAGGTTGGTGTTTATGTTTATTAATGATTTTCTCTATAATGGAGCTGTTGTAGCCTTTAAATTTAGCTATACTGTGAATGGTATTTAATTCGTTTTAAGTTCTCTTTTAGACATCGGGATGCTAAAAGCGCAGTGTACCATATTACAGCATGCTGCACATTTATGGGCATGTGGGTGTATAGAATCATGATGCATGTGTTAGCAGTTTGCGTTGGCTTTCTAAAGATCATGTAGCTCAATTAACCAGGGATATGTTAGTCAATGTGATTAAGATTGGATAGGGTGGCGATGGCATCAGTTGCACATTCGTTCATGATAACAAGGGTGCCATCCACATATCTTGATAAAAATAATATTACCAAAGATGTTGTTATTGTTAAGTGACATTGAGACATCCATACTGAGCAAGGTTCTGGAACACAATTGGCCCTCCTCCAACCTTCTCAATGACGCCATCACCACTACGATGAAGCCGAGTTAGCCATTAGTAAAATGCCGGTAGATAAAAAGAAATGAGATTTGAATCTAAAAAGAAACTGAATAACATCTTCAACTCTATATCAGACACAAACCCATCCATCCCAATAATTAATGCTAATAGTAATAACATATGTCAAACTAAACTGCCAATACAAAAATATTAGATTTTAAGAAAAAACTTATCACAACAAAAGCCGATAAAGGCAACTCCACTGTTGTTATGAATAAGTCACATTGCATAGACAAAATTAAACAATTCTTCAAAAACAGCTCATTTTCTGTAATCAAAAGAGATCCTACACTAAAAATTCAGTTTCAGCTTAAACAAACACAAAAAATGCATCATGTCTATTAACAGACAAAGAAAAAAATAAGTTTATTAATATGAATTCAGGCCTGCCAACTGCCAAAGCACTTCTCAAAATACATAAAACTGATGTTCCTATCAGACCCATCATTAATTACAGACCCAGTCCTTTATTTAAAATTTCACAGTTCAACCAACATTTCTTCAAAATAGATTACCATTTTTATCTGGAAATTCCATTAAGAACACTAATGATTTTTTTGAAAAACTAAATCATATTACTATTCAACTGAGCTATTCTCTCCATTCCTTCGATAATGTTAACATGTCCCCAAACATGGAGCTTTCAAAAATTTGTCCCATTATTCTCAGCAATTTGAATAAACACAGTGGCCTGAGCCCACTAGGAATTCAAGATTTCGTCTGTATTTATTCTTAGAACACTAATGAATTGGTTGAAAGACTAAATCATATTACTATTCAACCGAACTATTCTCTCCATTCCTTCAATAATGTTAATATGTCCTCAAACATAGATATTTCAAAAATTTCCCATTATTCACAACAATTGGAATAAACACAGTGGCCTGAGCCAACTAGGAATTCAAGATTTCATCTCTATTCTAAAAATTGTTATTTCACATTTGAAAATAATATTCATCAGAATGTGTTAGCTATGGGATCGCCGGCATCAGGCATCCTAGCTGAAATCTATCTGGATCGTTTAGAACACACCAAACTTAATAATAACAACATATTTCGTAATACTACGTTTTGAACGAGGTATGTGGATCGAAATTGCAACTGATGCCATCACCACTGTATCCGGTCTTAATCACATTGACACACGTATCAAGTTTACACTAGAGAACGAGAAAGAACTCAATTATTTACATCTAACGATCATCAGACAACCTGGTTAACTGAGCTACACGATTTTTAGAAAACCAACGCAAACCGCTAATACAATCCATCAAAAATCCATACACCCACATGCTCGTAAATGTGCACATTACCATAGTATGGTACACCACGCTTTTAACATCCTGCTGTCTAAAAATAACTTAAAAACGAATTAAACACCATTCAAAGTATAGCTAAATTTAATGGCTACAACAGCTCCTTTATAGAGAAAATCATTAATAAACATAAACGCCAACCTTCAACCAGCTTAACAAAAGAAACAACTCACAACAATTTGTTACGTACTTTTATTTTTAATAATAAACAAGTCTACCAAATCAAAAATATTCAAAAAGCATGACGTCAAAATAGCCTTCAAAACTTGTAACAGAAAAACAGATATTTTACACAATACAAATTCTATTAATCATAAGCGATAAGTTCACAAATCAGGTGTTTATAGACTCAGTTGTAATAATTGTAACGAATGTTATATCAGTCAAACAGGTAGGAGCTTCCATGTAAGATACTTAGAGCATGTTAATGCGCTGAAATATCATATATTTTCGGCCACGGGTCAGCACATGGGTGATACTAACCACAAGTTCACTAATATAAACCAAGACATGAAAATTCTCAAAGGTATACAAAAGGGTCCCCTGCTCAATATTACGGAAAATTGTTTTACCCATCGGGAAGAGTTTTTCAATCCTAACTTCAATGTAAATGAAATTTCAGAGAAATAAAACCTTTTATTTGACCTTTTAATTCCTATCATTAGTAATCATATCTCCAATCAAAATAATTATTTCTTTTATAATCTCTTTAAATTCCCCTTTCAGCAGCAGTCTTTTTTCCACATCCTTCAGCCCCACCTTAGATAACCTTTCTCTCCTTCTCCCCCTCCCCTCCCCTCACCTTCGACCACCCATTACACCCCCTCCCTTATTTACCCCTTCCCCTCCTCTCCTTATCTACTCCTTTGTTTACATTGCCTGTTTCCTACAACAAGTCAGTGCTTGTTCCCTATCCAGTCCTTTGTTTACATGGCCTGCCTGCTCCCTCCAGCATGTCAGTGCTTGTTCTACGGCAGGCATTAGAGGTAAGTCTCATAAATAATATTTCTCACTCTTAATTTATTTTCTGTATGTTTACTCATTCCTAATTGTGGCTATCTTTTCCAGATTTACTTCTTTGCCTGAGGTCCTAAGTCAACTTAATGACATCATATTGTGACAAGAAGATCATATCCATAATTTTTGTTACGTGTGTTTTAAAGTTATAATTTTTCCAGCAACATTGTCTTTGTCTAGTTTACATATGTTTTAGTTGTCACATAATCTGATTAATTTTTATTTCACTGAAGATGGCCACTAGGTGGCTGAATCTAGTCCCAAGACTGATGTAATATCATTTACTTGATATGTTGCATTGTCAATTTATTTCTTTTTTGCTAGGGGCTTTACGTCGCACCGACACAGATAGGTCTTATGGCGACGATGGGATAGGAAAGGCCTAGGAGTTGGAAGGAAGCGGCCGTGGCCTTAATTAAGGTACAGCCCCAGCATTTGCCTGGTGTGAAAATGGGAAACCACGGAAAACCATTTTCAGGATTGCCGATAGTGGGATTCGAACCTACTATCTCCCGGATGCAAGCTCACAGCCGCGCGCCTCTACGCGCACGGCAATTTATTTCTTAAACACCAAGTTAAATGACGTGTCTGCTTATCATATGAGTACATTGCCATATTGTTGTAGTGTCATAAAATTTATTTTATACACGTTTCAAATGGACTAACATTTTGTCTGAAATACGGGTTTCGCTTTTTTGCCGTTGAGTGTATTTTTAAGAGAAATTATAGATCATGTGGCTAATAATCATAAAATTACAAGCATTTTCGCTTAATTGTACCCCAAATTTCCAATTCCTTGAGGAGCTTTTCATTTGTTCCTTTAATTGACGACGCGATCTTCTTGTTAACTAACACACCTATCCTAATTTGTCAGTCTTTAATGCTAAAATTTTCTTATGTTGTAGCTACTACACTCTTGGTCTGTGGTTCACTGACCTGAGCAGCCGGTTTGATTTCCTGCTGCCGGTGGTAAGGTACACCATCCCCACCCCACCTAACTGTGAGCTGGGGGACTATGCTCCGAGTTCTCGCCAAAATCCCTTGCTTGTCCTCCCGGAGCGTGGAGCTACAAACGGCACCAGTGACCGTGACCCTTGCACAGAGGGCACCGAGAGTGGCAGAGAGCACCCATTTATTCGCATGTTGCTCGTGGCCTTCTCATGTCTGCCTGGCACCATATGGCTCATGTTCAACATAGACTCGCTCGGCCGAATATTTTTCCTTTGTGAGTACAATCTACAACAATGCAAAAATAAGTTTAATTAACTGTAAGTTTCTTTTCCTATCTTACACACATACTTCCATAATCTCGGTCACTTTTGGACATTTTCTTCTCACCACCCGCACCGAGAATTATGTAGTTAAACTAGCAGGTACTGCACTAAGCAGGGCTTTAGGAATCTACATAGGATGCAGATTCAATACGTTATGGACAAATAAATATTAACACTACCGACAGGATACTCGCTTAAATCCTTCAGAGACTATGTACGAACAGTATAACCATTAACTAAAGCCATGGTTATAATACCACAAAATAGAGAATGGTAATTTTATTCTAATTTATGTAGGTAAGAACAACCCGATTTTAGAAATTATTTCACCATTAGAAATTTTGTCTTTCAGATTATTATAGACTATACGGACAGGGTTCCCGAAATTGTTGTATATAGGAAGACTAGTACCTGAATTTGTAGGGTATTCTAAATGTACTTATATCGATTAAAATTTTGCCAAGTGCTTTGATGCGTCAGAATTGGCTGTTAAATTTTGCCGATGGGGGCTGAACTTGGAGTTAAACAGCGTCCAGAGTGTCACAATTCATCTCAGCGACCCAGAAAATTATGGATTCGACATTGATATCGGTCGTTTTCGCTTATTTTTGTGTATCAACACCACCTACAGTAATTTTTCAGGTCGTTTTCAACTATTTTTACATTTTACCCCTCCCATCTCCCAGGGGTGCTAGGAGTGTCTTGCTACCACAGCATTTTTTTATTTTTTCTGATAGTAAGTCATAATTTTACATAGTTTGATTTAGAGCTATGCTGGAAGACACACACGTACATCCATAATCTCGGTCAATTTTGGACATTTTCTTCTCAAGACCTATGCTGATAGGGACTGAACATTGACCTTATCTGCATCCAGAGTGTCACTGTTCATCTCAGCGATCCCGAAAAACTATGGATTCGACACTATTTTCAGTTATGTTTATATCCCCCCACTCCTACCCCTATGGGTGTTAGTGATGGCTCATCCCCACAGTAAGACAGCAAGTCATAAGCGTACCAAGTTTGGCAGAAATCGCTCCAGTGGTATAGAAGGAGAAGAGATGTGAAAAGGTACTTCATAAAACATGGCAGCGTGTTCCCACCCTTCTACACAGGGCTGCCGAAAACGACGTGAACCGGGCATATGAGCGTTAAAGGATTGGTAATGCTGATCAATAGTTTGAGAGAAATGCTTCGACATCTCGCACTGTTGTCATTTTATCAGTTGCTCAAGTTAGCCAATCAGATCACTATGTGGGTGAAGAGAAATGGGCCTTGCGCGGCGCTGTTGCTAGATCTGTACGTGACTTAAGAACGGCTTCACAGCCATGCCGATAAATCAGCATCAAACAAAAACCCAGGGTTTGTTTCAGCCAGTGTTCTCGTAGCGTCCTTGTTTTGGCGCGATCCTGTCAGCTTGGAGATCTGTGTTCAAACCTCTCACGGGACGAAGTTTCATTCTTCGATGGTGTTCTCATGCCGGTCTTAAGTCACGTACAGATTTAGCAACACCGCCTCTCAATGTTCATTTGAATTCGCCCGCGAAGTGATCTAATTGGTTAACTCCAGCAGATGATTAAATAAAAACGGTGCGAAATATCGAATTATTTCTTTCAAATTATTTATCAGCATGACCAACTCTCTTACGTTCGTGTACGCGGTTCGCGTTGTTTCCGACCACTCAATATACAGCATTTCTTACCGAACTATCGTGATACAGAGTCATAGCTTTTCATGGTCAATCTTTATTATCTTCTCTTGGGTTGGATTTTTCTTATTTAATGGAAGAGGCATACATTTCATGCGAGTTAAGAAGTGATCCGAGTCAAGGTTTGCTCCTTTCCGTACTTCTACATTCATAATTTCTCTAATATTCCTCTGCGAGATTGTAATATAATCTAACTGAAATTCACCGAGGTCATCCCGAGGAGAGCGCCATGTCTTCTTATTATTATTCTTGGGAAGTCTTTTGAAATATGTAGACATAAGTTTAAGATCAACGGTTTCGCACAATTCTACAAGTCTTTACCATTAGCGTTTGTTCTATTGTGGGCAGCATAATAGCCCACTATCTTCCGAAATTGCCATTCCTTTCCGACTTGAGCACTGAAGTCACCCATCATAATTTTGACATTGTTATATGGAGTTTTATGCAATTCGTTCTCAAGTTGGTCCCAAAACAATTCTACCTTTTAAGGTGTTTTTTTTCGGTTGTCTTCATTTGTGCGAGCATGTGCAGTGAATAACGCGTATGGTTTGTTTGCACACTTCAGTGTTAGTGTGGATAATCTGTCAGTTGGGGAACTGAAATCTGTTACCTAATCAATCATTCCCTTGTTTACACAGAAAGCTGTTGCAAATTTCTTCCGATTCTCCACCCATGTTTTCGTTTGAACATTCTATAATTCCCTGAATCAAAAGTCTGTGACGCGTGTCTTTTGTAGTGCAAGTATCAAAATATTCTGCTTCTCCATTTCATCTAATGTCCCTTTAAGTTTCCCTGTCTGGAGTAATATTTGTATATTGATTGTTCCAAAATAATGACGCTATTTAGTTTGTAGGTTACTTTTGGGTAAATAACACTGTTTTGTGGGTGTGAATCTCATTGTGTGTGAGACTTGTGGATTCCTACGACCCCACCGTGGTACAGGTTCCCGAGAATCCAAAGGCCACTGTACGTCGCCTGTAGCGACGGTGGATTCCCGTTGCCGGATACCACCTGGGGTATTTTTTTCCAAAGGTGTTTCCATCATGCATACTCATTTGGTGGGAGAGATTTCTCAGGCCGTCTTTAGAACTACGACTGTGAGCTGCAAATCTGGTTCTTCGCCACTTCTGCCGTTGGAAGGTTTTCCTCATCCGCCATCGAGGCTGTTGACCACTTTTTCTTTTCCTCAGTTGATCCGCGGGTGCTTATTTGGTTAGGCCCTATTCGCACCTGTCCTTTATATCTATAGGAATTTCTCCCATCAGCCATTGGGACGCGCCGTGTCGGGGTTGAAAGTTTCCCCACCCCAATGTGTCATGAAGGGTACTTACTCATTTCAAAGCCAAACATTCCCGCAAGCTGACTGGGCACGGATTTTTATTATTATTATTATTATTATTATTATTATTATTATTATTATTATTATTTACTTTACATGTTACATTGGGCCATTCTAGTCAATTATACAAAGGAGTTCTTGATTTCCTATCAGTCCAATACTTTTTCATTCTGAGAGATACTGCCTTCCTTTGTTCTGTTGAAAATACCGTCCCATTAGACCTCTTATTTATCTTGGTCTGTAGCCTGGTCTGTGTATCTTAAAGTACCTTAATTTTTCCTGTTTTGTTTTTGAAATCGTCTATTGTTATTTGTAGTTCTTTAATATCCTCCTTAATTTACGTGATCCATCTAATGTTGGTCTTGCTACTAAATAATTTCTCAATTATTCTTCCGCTAATTCTGGTGTCAGGTGTTCTGATACGATGTCCAAAGAATTATATACGTTTTCTCCTAATCGTCTTTAATACTGGTTCAATTTTGTTATAAACTGTTTTATTTGATGCTATTCTCCATTGTCCATTAACTTGACAATGCTGATTTATGCATTTTCTAATTATTCTTCTTTCTATCTTAAGTGTTTTGTCTGTTTCAGCTGTATTAGTAGTTTTAAAAATGGTTTCACTAGCATAAGTTATTTCTAGCTGTGTGGCTGATTTTATATCTTAATTTTGCTGCTATCGATAAGCTTTATTTATTGTATGTAGCCTTGGTAATGTAATTTTCTTTGTTTAATTTACTCGTATTTATTCTGTTATGCCAACCTGGTTTCTCATTATTATTATTATTATTATTATTATTATTATTATTATTATTATTATTATTATTATTATTATTATTATTGTTATTATTATTATTATTAATATAAGTCATCCATAAAATGCGTTTGCAAAAATTCCATAAAATTTAGCCCCCTCAGCCATTGTAACACGTTGTAACATTTCTTAACACCCCTAAATGAACGTCCCCTCCCTTGTCTAGGAAAACGTAAAAAGAAACATTTATATTTTAACACATTTAAAACAAAACTGATCTTTGTTTATAATCAACATATTTAGAATCAACATTTTTATTAACAACATTAAGTATTTCTGCTTAAATAAATTAAACTTGTGAGTTCAAAAATGAGACCCAGCTCCATTACAACAAAGTTTTGAGGGGAGAGAAGAAACGCAGATACTTATAAATCACTAATATTCCCTACATACAATTTATGCATATAATAAAATAGTACCCTGTAAATGCATCTCTAAAGGTAAGATGTTCTATTTATCTATATTTTTGAAATGCATGGCTTAATACAATAAAATATATAGAAATAATATTATTTATTAGTGTCTATTTTCAGCAATCTTGTACAATTTTTCATTCCAAATCATCATTTCTTGGAATATTTGTGTCTTTTTTCATGTTATTGATAAAGGATACTGTATCAGGAGCTACGAACACATATAACTTCTTTAGGCCTCTTAGCTTCTCTGGCTTCACTGGAATTCCCCCATCATAACATTTAACTAGAGAAGTTAGTTTTTTTGCTATTTGCTTTACGTCGCACCGACGACGATGGGATAGGAAAGGCCTAGGAATTGGAAGGAAGCGGTCGCGGCCTTAAGTAAGGTACAGCCCCGGCATTTGACTGGTGTGAAAATGGGAAACCACGGAAAACCATCTTCAGGGCTGCCGACAGTGGGGCTCGAACCCACAATCTCCTGATTACTGGATACTGGCCGCATTTAAGCGACTGCAGCTATCGAGCTCGGTAGAAATTAGTTCGGGAAGAACATTATACATTAGCAAAGAAAACATACCTTCAGTAACTGATACTTCATACTTACGAAAATTTTGAATTATGAACGTTTTATATTCACTCACTTTGAACTTCGGAGTTTTCTAGTTTATAGAGCTTATAAAGAATCTCTGAAGATGATTTTTAAAGTATAAAATAATGTTTGAAATCACCCTAACAACAATACATTTTCTTTATACATGTTACATCCATCCTCCATACATTTCCATCTTTCACAATTCTCATTTCATTTGTTCAATGATTTCAAATTTGTAATCGCACGGGAAAAATCTTTGGCGTGTCACTGGTATCTTGTAAACAACATTAGTGAACCTACCTGTAAATGCTAAAGTAATCAGGAGTCTTATTAGTGTGTTGTTCTGGTTTTCCCTCCTGCAGAATTTGAGAAAACCTTTACCGATTTTACATCCTCGTAAGAGGTGTTTTAGAAGTAGTGAAACAAGCATGACAAAATGTCATTTACAGCCCTCCGTGTTTCAGTTTCATGCCACATATACATAACAGCCTTCTTTGTTTTAGAGCTATATGTACAAAACGTATACAACAACTACTGTCGTTAGTAAACACTTCACCAGCCTCTAAATGGGGAGAGGAATATTTTGTTCGAAGTCAAAACACAATGTCTCTACATCCACATTATTCTGATTTGGAGCTCTGTAGTTATTTCAAAACTGTCCCAAACGTTCTTGAAATATACACAACATCAAATGCGATAATATTGTGCTTTCCACTTGGAGTTGGGATATTATCTACACGTAAAAACATGCGTCCCAAGTTACGCTTTCGATATATGCATTAAAGTAAATCTTGCAAAAATGTGGAGTCGGGACGATCCCTAATTCATAATTTCAATTGTATTACTCTAATACAACCAAACTCTTAATCATTCCATGGCGTCGTGTAATGCTGTTCAATTGAAAAAAAAAAGAGTGGAATGCTCGATCGAAGAATCGGAAATCGGAACTAAAACGTTCGAAGTGTCCACCATGTTTTCTTCCAAACACTCAGCATATTCTTGGTTTCTTCATTCAAAATAAAAGATAAAAACTCACGTTGTCTTTTAGCAGCAACTGAAACTGGTCTGATTTTTGGAACCGAAGTTACGAGGGTACAAATCTACTGATACTTTCAAATACATTTTGGAAGCGTAGTATATTTAGCATTTCTCTCACGTTTTCTTGTCAATGTCCTTTTCTGTTAAATGGCAGGAATAATCATATGGAAATTCTTGAACATCTTTCAATTCACCCTTGAAGCTTGGCATTAATGTTTGAAGAATAATGGCGCAGAATGTCCTGTATTATCAGGAATGCGCAATCCATTGTCTGTTTGGCCTGTCTGCACAAGCAGTGTTAAAAAACGATTCGGTAAAACGAAACGGAGTACAAGACATATAATCTTCACATTTGACTATTCGAAGCAAGTCGTGTCTGATGCAAACGTTATTTTTCTGCGACAACATGTCCTTTTATTGTAGTTCGGTAACATTGGATTATTTTGAATCAATGCAATCTCATACAACTGGAAAACCATCAAAGTCAATTTGAGACCAAATTTCTGCAAGGGTTTGTCCAATATAAGTGAAATTTCAAACTTCTAAATCCTTGTCCATAATCTGAGTCCTATTTTTCGAATGCGTCCCACAATAATTATCGTACGGCTATATAACGGCACTTAATTCTTTGCTCAATGGTACCATTCATTTTTCTACTCTATTGAAAGTTCTTCTGCCTGGTGCATTACAAGCTACAAACAAAGCGTCGAGTTAAAAATAACAAGGTGATGTACCAATGTCTCTAATGTAGCGCGGATTTTCGTCATGACGACCACTGTGAAAATGCACACAGGTTTAATGGCACCTTCAGAATCTTTAGCCGTTTCGTGAAATAGTGGTATCTGAAGAAGCTTTTTAAAATCCTCATAATGAATAAAAGTAGTCGATGAGGCGTGGTTAACAGATCTGATCGCGATGTGTGTGGGACATGAATAACTAATTGCATCTTTGCGATTTATTTGATTGCTCTGGATTTTGATTCCAGCATTTGCGGGTATACGGACGGTATCACTTTGAACGAAGGAGAAACAGCCCAGTCATAGTCTGGTAAGGTGACTCGACACTCCATATGCATTGTTTTTAAGATGCCGTAAGACCAATGGGAATCAGAGTTTTATCGTTCTGACTTAAGAAAAAACACTTCTTAAGGTCCCAGGACAGGTGATATTACTTCCAAATTTTATATTGCCGCTGTAGTAAATTTAGAATCGACATGCTCTTTGTGTGACGAGTTTTAAGCCTTCATCAAATTGACTGGAACAGTATGAAGGTACTTCTTTCCTTCGACTAAATCAATACGACGTGGTATCATTCTCAAGTAAATTCCGCTTCTAATGGTTTCTTTTATACATTATCAATCCTCAGAATATCATTGAATCATCGGGAGTTTTAACTGCGCGAACGAGTTCCGTTCGATGCCTAACATCTACTGTACTAACATAGGTGGCGATATTAACAATTGTTTCTAAGAGACCGGACTGGTTTTCTTCGAGTGTTGGACTCCCTCGTTTATTATCAGGTTTGAGAATCTTTTAAGCACTGGATTGTCTTGCGTTAATTGTTGGATTTTTCTTTTCATCATGAAAATCTCTACTCTTATTTGAACGTTCCAAGCCTTTCTTGCGTAACACGAGTTTCTTACGAGCTTCGTCAAGTTCTTTGGTCTTCTGTTTGTATTCATCGAACTCTTTACTCGTTAAAAGATTTGCATTTCGTTCAAAGCATTTATATTGCACTCCAACAATAAAATTGTTTTCAATATCGCATACTGAGCAGGAGTTCTACGTACTGTTATTTTTTCACTGCCGCTTCCTTCGTCCAACACTTTTGAACTTCATATAATAAAAATCTTCCGGGCTATTATGCCGTGGTCCACTCCTATCACTTCTTCCAGACGTTTCGACTACTGCTGCGGTAGTCATCTTCTGTGGCGTCGTGTAGATACGCTCTCCTGTATCCCGCACGCAGCAGTAGTCGAAACGTCTGGAAGAAGTGAGAGGAGTGGACCACGGCATAATAGCCCGGAAGATTTTTATTATATTGACACTGGCCGTGAAAGCCTTCATACTTTAATGACTTTTGAACTTCGTTTCTTTCTAATGTGCATTAGTCTCAGTAACGCTGACTGCAAATGTTGAACTAGAGTGTTTTGCTTTTACTAGACTTGGTCTGTCAAATAAAACAACGTTTGTCCTGTGTGCAATAAATTAATTGTCAAATTATTTGTATCAATAAAAGTTGATCTTAAAAATAAAAATTGATTATAAAGTTATCAGTTCATAATCACAAATTTATTCTACTTTGCAGAACGTAAAATTGACTGTTAATATATGAAAATTAATTCAATTATTACATCGCTGAATAAAAATATATTGAATATTAAGCATGCTCAATTACCTTGATCCAGAATAACTTAGACGGTTTCTTCATGCATAAAGTATGCAATTCTTTACCTTTGAATTGACACGTTCTTCGAAATCGCTTTCAAGGTTTGCAGAAATCCAAAACGCAACAAATTAATTTTGGACATTTGCTGGCTTTTGTCGGGATTTGTAGATGCATACACTTTAAGAAAATTCTTAGTAAAGTTTATTTAAATCCATGATAATTTTCAAGCCTAACTCCTAAAACAATACAAAATTATAGAAATAATTAAAAACATCTCAACAGTTTTTTTCATTTTTACTTTGATAATACTATATAGCCCGCCTTAAAAATAAAAATTGATTATAAAGTTATCAGTTCATAATCACAAATTTATTCTACTTTGCAGAACGTAAAATTGACTGTTTATGAAAATTAATTCAATTATTACATCGCTGAATAAAAATACATTGAATATTAAGCATGCTCAATTACCTTGATCCAGAATAACTTAGACGGTTTCTTCATGCATAAAGTATGCAATTCTTTACCTTTGAATTGACACGTTCTTCGAAATCGCTTTCAAGGTTTGCAGAAATCTAAAACGCAACAAATTAATTTTGGACATTTGCTGGCTTTTGTCGGGATTTGTAGATGCATACACTTTAAGAAAATTCTTAGTAAAGTTTATTTAAATCCATGATAATTTTCAAGCCTAACTCCTAAAACAATACAAAATTATAGAAATAATTAAAAACATTTCAACAGTTTTTCTCATTTTTACTTTGATAATACTATATAGCCCGCCTGCGGGTTATGATCGTTAAGGCGTTGAAGTCTAAACGGTCTGATACCGTGGTTAGCCGTTTCGAATACCGTTGGTCGAAAATGTTCACCATCAGAATGTTGGCCGGCAGGGTATGAGAGGTGGTGGTTTACAATTTATAATCAGTACATTGCGAGCCAAAAGACTGGATTAAATTCCAAACCTCTCCGCAGTGCTCATATGGCGTGAGGTCATATGATATGATAGTGATTCGTCCGTCGGATGGAGAAGTTAAGCCTTAAGCAGACCCCTTGGTGCTATTCGACAGGAGTAGGCTATGTACCGGCACCGGGTTTCACCCTCTACCTTCTTATTAACCTATACAGAATCCTGCGCGTATATAAAAAATAATATCCGCATCCGTTCCGCATTCGCTTCGCATCCGCAAACGTTTATCCGCATCCGCGAATTGTTATCCGTGGATATTGTTAATATTTAACTACAGTATATTACACCCAAGGTATTGAAACGGATAGATCTGTTAACATAATACAATAGGTCTGACACTTGGCTGCAGAACCCCTACAGTCACAAATTTATGAGAGATTTTCTCTTGCGACAACTACCGACGTATTGACCTTTGCCCCTTCCTTGCACTAATTACGGGCAGGAGACGGTTAGGTTTAGGTCAGATTTACGGCTTTATGGTTTCAAGGCTCTTCATGTATCACCATTCTCGCATACCACTGTCAAGGGTCGCCTAATAACAAGCAAAAATAAGAGTATACATGAGTGAAAATCAATAAACGTCATTATTTAGAAATTATCAGCAAAATAATCCGCACTACCATACAGTTTGTATCCGCCAAGACATTAACTTCGCGGATATCCCCGGATATCCGCATCCGTGCAGGGCTCTAATAATATATCTCGTCATTCATTTCACCTCATTAACTCCTCTGATGAGGTTGATGTCAGGAAGGGCATGCGGTCATAAAAACCCGCCCCGACAGATTCATCTCACCTCATCCGACTCCGTAGAGAAACGGGACAAGGGTTAAACAAACAAACACTTTGATAATAGTTATATGAATTAGCATAATAAAATATATTATACAGATATACTTCATTTCTGACAGGATATCGCCGTTTATGTAAGTAATGTGTAATAACAACGATTAAATCTCTCTCTAAATAAGAGTTTGTCCGTACATTGCTCAGAATTTAAAAAGTATGGCATTTCTGTATCAGTCTGTATCAGTAACAAGGAAATGCACTTTTTACTTTTCCGTAATTTCTGTCTGTCTGTCTGTCTGTGTGTCTGTCTGTCTGTCTGTCTGTCTGTCTGTCTGTCTGTCTGTCTGTCTGTCTGTCTGTCTGTCTGTAGTCTATGTATACGTATCACGAGAAAACGGCTGAAGATAATCGAATGAAAAACGGTATACAAAGTCGGGTAATAAGTAGGTACAATGTAGGCCATACACAATTTTATTCACGCTGACTGAAATGGTAGTTTAGGGGAAGGCCTAAAATTAAATTCTCAAATATTTGTTATTAGTGGTCATATCTTAATGAAAATCGTATACAAAGTCGGGAAATAAGTTGCAATAATCTAGGCCATAAATAATTTTACTCACGCTGAGTGAAATGGTAGTTTAGGGGAAGGCTTAAAATTTAATTCTCAAATATTTGTTATTAATGGTCGTATCTTAATGAAAATCGGTAGGGGAAGTCCAGGAATAAGTCGCTACAATCTAGGCCATAAATAATTGTATTCACGCTGAGAAAAATGGTATAGGGGAAGGCCTACAATGGAATTCTCAAATATTTATGTTATTAGTGGTCCTATCTTAATGAAAATCGGTATGCGAAAATCGGAGAATAAGTCGCTATAATCTAGGCCATAAATGATTTTATTCACGCTGAATGAAATGGTAGTTTAGGGGTGGGCCTAAAATTTAATTCCTAAATAATTATGTTATTTGTGGTCGTATCGATAAATATTACATAACTAAAGTTATATGGTATTATATTTCCGATCATTTATGTCTTATACATTGTTACCTTACCGGCTATGATCAGAGATATTCATGAATTTGGGTTTTTGTTACTAAGTCCTTATCAGTGCCAAGTCACGAGAAAATGGGTAGACAGGATGTAATGAAAATCGGTATGTAAAGTCGGAGAATAAGGAACTACTACAGTATATGCTATAAATAATTGTATACGACGCCTAAGACAAGATAATCGAAATGAAACTAAATGTGAAGGCCTAAATTATAGAAAGCTCAAAACATTGATCAGCAATAACATTACATTGACCAGTGTTTGTTGTGATGTGCTTTGTCTTCTGTTGCCACTCATCTCCGATAGATAGGATTACTGCTGCGTACCGAGTTTTTTTAAAATTTGCCTTACGTCGCACCGACACAGTTAGGTCTTATGGCGACGCTGGGTTAGGAAAAGCGCTATGGGTGTGAAGGAAGCGACCTTGGCTTTAATTAAGGTATAGCGCCAGCCTTTGCCTGGTGTGTAAATGGGAATCCACGGAATAACATCTTCAAGGCTGCCGAACGTGGGGTTCGAATCCACTACCTCCCGGATGCAAGATCACAGCTGCGCGCCCCTAACCACACGGCCAACTCGCTCAGTCGTACGAGTGAAACAGTCTCTCTAAATATTGGCTGGAGAGTTAGGTAACTTTCTTCTTTAGCATGCCATTCCTCTGTTTAATACATTTTCCGATCTACTACTCTTACGTAACACACTGGTTCATCATAGTATTCGAGCTATTCAATCCCTACTCTGGGTCACTGATTGGAATGAGATGTGTACATATTTAACGGAATAATGGCAAAGAAGTGTTCACGGCTGTCTGCGGCCTGGTCATTCCAGCAACTTTGGACTGTTAGACTGGCACCGTAGTACTTTTCGTTAAAAGTGAGAAAATGTGTAGTTTTTAATTTGATCGAGTATTTTATATGGAGACGTTGCTTTTAATCGCTACATTCCTACTGACGTTTTTGTAATGTTAATGGCCTATACTGACTTCAGTTAGGAAAGCCGCAAACTCGGTCCTTCTGAGAATCCCGTAGCGAAGCTCGGGTACATGAGCTAGTATAAATACAGTATAAAAGGTAAACTAACCATGAAATAAGTAATAACATAATACACATATGCACATACAGAGTATACCTTTAGAAACAGTGATTTAACTGAACTCAAGGTGCCTAACATAGTGCTACCACTACCTTAACTGTGTGCCTTCTTCAATAATTTTACATAACAATTGTAACTAACAGCAAAGAATAAATCAAGATCAGGAAATTTATGAACTCTGATATTATATCGTCGTTGCCGGGACAAAACCTCCTATGTGATAATATTTTTGGAGATATACTGACCCGCAGCACATACATTATGAAGAGCGAGAATGCCTTGACCATATTCACACAATATTGCACCTTAGATGACAGAACCTTACCGGCCAATGTTCTAAGTTAAAATATTTCATATAGAAGGTTTTGTCCCCGCAGCGACGGTATGTAGTGCATGTTCTAAACAGTGGTGAGCTTCTATAAAATAATGTTTTAGAAATGGGAAGGAACAAGAGATGTCTGTGTCTGAAAATTCCTTTACGGGTATTGAAACGAGACTTGTAGAAAGTAATTGTTATCTACCACATTATTCATAACTCTATGGAGGTATGTTTGATCATTTATCACACGTCTATTTAACACTGAAGTGAAGTTGAATTCTTTTAGGAGATCTTTGTGGTGAATTATGCCTCTGGGGACAAACCTGTTATATTTTTTAAAGTACAGATAACGTAAGAAACGATTCTGTACTTTCTCCACTTGATTTTGTTAAGATTTACAAAGGTTAAACCAAATTACCGATGCGTACAAAAGTTTGGACCTCACCAGTGTATTGAACAAAAGTTTGAGGGCTTGGATATTATTCAGGACTCTGGTGTGTCGGATTAAGAATCCCAATTTATTGCAGGCACCATTAATTAAGTCATAAATGTGTGAGTTAAACAAGTTGTTTGTGATGCGTACTCCTCGATCATTAATAGAATTAACCTGCGTCACTATTTCATTGTTGATAGAGTACACGTGTTCTGTAGAGGATTTTCCGTATGTAATTTTTAAGAAGCGACATTTCGTTTTTTTGAAATATAAATAAATTTCTATACTCCATTCGTATGATTGATTTACGTCGCTTTGTAGTTTATTTAAGTCTCCATGACATTTTATTTCCTTACAAAGTTTTAAAATGCTTGCATATAAAACATAATTTGAAAACTTAACCTTAGCTGGGAGGCCGTTGATATAAAGGTTAAACATCAACGGTCCCAGGTTTGAACCCTGTGGAACACCAGAATTACAGAAAAATGTCTGAATTAAAATTGCAATATGCTAAATACTATTTTCTGTCGCTAAGGTAAGATGAAATCAGTGTTAGTATTCGGGAAGTAATTCCAAATTGTGTAATTTCTCGAAGTACTGTTTCAGGATTTTACAGTTGCTTGTGTGTTTGTCTTAAATGTTCCAAATTGAATAACATGTCATGATCAATTTTATCAAAGGCTCTCGAAAGAATCCAGGTAAATTGCGTCAACATTTCCTTGCCTATATAGCATATTAAAGAAATACAGCGTAAAATTATTGAAATTGCTTATTGTTGATCTATCAGGCATACTGATATTCACTTTTAGCACTTTTTACACGAGCAAAATTACGAAAATATAAAATCTGTTCCAGAATTTTTAACGGAGCTCATAAAACATATACAGGTCGGTAATTCTCAATCAACTTATTAACTCCAGATTTAAATATTGGACAAACTCTCTACATTTTCCAGGCTTTGGGAAAGGTCTGCTTTTTAAGAATCAAATGGTACACTCTCAGAAGAATCTTGACTTTGGTAGTTAATGATGATGTTTTTCGTTGCGCAGAGTGCTTCTGAAAAAACGACTGTGAGGTAGAGACGAAGTTTGACTTTGATGGAAGGGGATTTTTGTTGTGCATATTCCAGGCGTTTGTGTAGGCCTGACGCAAAAAATTGTGCACGTGTTTTGTTAGCTATTCTTTCTTTGCCAGTGTTTACAATAATTTCGCCTAGAGACTTGAAATGCTTAATTTGTGTGATGTTGCCACACTTGGTTGCAAGTGATACCAAGTTTGGGCTCGTAGAGTCTACGTACTGTGTTTCTTTTCCGTAAGAGATTTGGAGTCCGGTCTTGATGGCGGTCTCATGAAGCTTTTCGATGGCATGGCTGGTTTACTCGGGAGTCCGGGAGATTATTGTTAGGTTGTAAGCAAAAGCAAGGCACTTCATGTAGATTCGTTCGTCTTTTGTTCCCATATTTTCCAGGTATTTTTTTCTCCGATGCTTTGATGATCTTATCGCGTACCAGATTGAATAGGAGTGGTGAAAGTCCATCGCCCTTTCTTACTCCAGTTCTAATTTGGAAAGGTTCACAGATTTCACCCATGAATTTTACTTTACAGAATATGTATGTGAAGGTTTGTTCGGTTAACATAGTTGTTTTGTTATCCATACCGTATTCACGAAGTATATTAAACGGGGTGGGGCGGTCAATCGAGTTGTAGGCTTATTTGAAGTCTACGAAAGTGAAAATTGTGCGGTTCGGCTGGCGGCGGTGCAGTATCA
Source organism: Anabrus simplex (assembly GCF_040414725.1). Taxonomy (NCBI): domain Eukaryota; kingdom Metazoa; phylum Arthropoda; class Insecta; order Orthoptera; family Tettigoniidae; genus Anabrus; species Anabrus simplex. Next base: position 1,419,549,008 of record NC_090265.1, on the reverse strand, counting down.
TCTTGAGCTTCCATATCACGATCGGCCCGGGCGGAAGCCTGCCTGGTATTCACCGATCAAATGTTCATTCTGTTGTTCCAGTCTGGCAAACGAGGCACGTGAGAATACTTTGTAAGCAATTGGTAGAAGTAAAATACCTCGGTAATTGTTTGGATCCATCTTGTCCGGCTTTTTTGTGAAGTGGGTGGATCAGTGCATGTTAACAATCTGCTTGTATGACGCCTATCCCATATATTTGCAATGATGTATTTTAGTCTGTCAATCAAGAGATAACCTCCGATCTTGAGTATTTCTCCGATTCTATCATCTTTTCTGAGGTGTAAAATTATGTTACGTATTGCCTCATGTGTATGTGGAACAGAGTTGCGGTTTAGTGCGGTTAAATGGAATTGGAATCTATGTGCAGGTGGTTCACAGTGTGTAATTTCTCGAAGTACTGTTTCAGGATTTTACAGTTGGCCTGTGCGTTTGTCTTAAGTGTTCCATCAGGGCGATGGAAACAAACACTGGACATCTTGTAGTTAATCAGCTCTTCCCTATTAATATTATTATTAATTTTTTTGATTTATTTACACTCTATGATCTTCATTAGACAACTTCAGTCGATTTTATAAAATTTGCTTTTCAGTTTGCTCTCAGCCATTTCTTCATTCACTCGGATCTTAATTTGCTTTCTTCGTCTGAAATCAACATTATTTATTATTACAATTGAGGCGCGCGATTCCAAAATTCGCCTTATCGATTTTTATGAAAATTTAGTTCTTAGCTTATCTCTATAACTCATATGATTTAGCATCTTTTTCAACAAGAAAACTGTTCCTAAACCCACTTTGTACCCATGAAAATATAAAACAAATTCAGATGACGTTCCCAAAACCCGCCCTATTCTAAGATGTTGTTTCCAAAGTCCGCCTTATCCATACGTGGGGCACCGTAACTGGAACGCATTTCAAATAATACTCTATGAAGTAAGCATTAGTACGATGTTTATGAAGTTCCAGGTTGACGGTGTGTTCTTTTAAACTGTTGGCAATAGTATTCCCGAATATTTCGCGCCAGTTTATCACACTATGATTGATGTTGGGTTTAATCATTGGCATTCACATCCTTCTATATATAATATGATTAAAATAGTTTTATGATTTCAAAGAGCGTAAATAATAAAAGAATGTCGAATATAATATCAATTAATGAAGAAAAATATCATTATAAAGTTTCAGCTACGTTTGTAAACCCCGCCCTTACCACGATAACAGTTCCAAACCCCTCTTTATTCAATGTTGAGTTCTAAAACACGCCTTATCCAATCTTAATTTGTAAATATCTTCCTTATATGTCAGGAATTGTATGCAGATTTTCAATTATATCAATACATGTAAGTACGTTAATATAATAAACAGGAATAAATACTTTTATTCTACTGAAGATGACCAAGAAACGTATTTTTCGTCTCCTGAAAAATTTTCGAAAATGGATAAAGCGGATTTTGGAACTGTGCGCCTACATGACCAACTCGCCCGGTCATTGGAAAATAAGGTAGCACTTAAATTACATAAAAAGATTCTGCAAATTGTATAATTCTCCTGAAACATATTCTGGCATGAAATAAGGAATACCATTGTTGATATGTGTTTCAGCAATAAGTCACGTGGCTGCAGGTTGCCTGGTATTCTGCAGTTACTTCGTCTATTACACCCCTCAGGACCTGCTGCTCGCAAGTTTGTTCGAGGCGATGTGTTCACTGTCAATAGCCAGCTGCCATTGTCTGGCCCTCGAGCTATCAAGCACGAGATGGCGGTAAGTTCGATTTGAAAATCATTTTACGGTATTAAATAGCATTTTTACCCTCCAAGTTTGTCCCTACCTTGGATAATTTACTTTGTGTATCTAATAAGCGCTTTGTAATTGGCATTTTCTGTCCGAATTACAACTGGGAAATATTTTCAGTCTTATCATCCAGTAAGATTCGATTTGAGAACAGCAGTGAGAGGGAGTAACTCAATTCTACAAATCTCAAACACATTATGATCGTGCGAGTCTTTCACTTGTTGAGAATTTGCAATAGGAATCACACGACTAATTTTCGTATTCGTTGTCCCTTAGTCAACCCGCTCCTCCTGGGGACCTGGAACGTTTCTGGGATAAAAGTGCTATAATGCTATAAAAGTGAATATTTTGCAATAAATAGGGCTCTATTATTCACAATAAATTGAAAGAAAAGGTTTGTTCTCTTAATTTGGCTCATTCCACAAAGACAATTAATTAAAAATTACTTGCATAATCACTAACTTTTCTGAACTGGTTTACACACACACACGCACACACATACACAAACAAGACAAAGACAAGGGGACCTCCATACAGGCCATGAAGGCCCTTGGAGGAGTGGAAGGTAAAGGCTTCCACTATTGTTAACCGCGGCACGTGATGGGGTAGAGTGGTTAGCTCTACGTCCGGCCACCTTTCCCCCAGGAATTAACCTGGTACTCATTTTTGGTGTAGGCTCAGTCAACCTCAGGGCCATATGCACCTCCGGAAGTGGAAATCTCGTTTCTTAAATTTTACGACTTCCTGACGGGGTTTCGAACCCACGTCCTTCCGAGCGAACCGAGCACGCCTTTACCGCCTCGGCCAAGCAACCCCTCCACACACACACACACACACACACACACACACACACACACACACACACACACACACACACACACACACACACACACACACACACAAAGGTAAATTAAAATGCATACCTTTTAGCTAACACATTTGGTAATTATTTAAATAATTTAATAATTAGGAAAGCCTCTTCAATAGCGCAAAAAACTTACCTGGCTGAAAGCTATACAATTTGGCAGCTCCATTTTGTTTGTTTCTCTCTACCATTTTGTGGGAAATAGCTGTGTGATAGTCAAAACTCACTAAGGTAAATATATTTCCCTACAATTGAAACACAAGCGTTCACTCGCTCCTTGTTTCTTGCGGGATTCGAACTTTTAAGTTCTTTTGAAAAGAACGCAAGGCCTCAGGATGTAAAGGCCAAGAAAGTAAGGTTTTCGAGTTCTGAAGAATGCTTTGCTCGTAGTCCCTTTATTTACTAGATATTCTCGCTCTTGCTCTTCCACCTTATTCTAAGTATAGGGGATAGTGTTTTGGTTTACTTTGTAAAATCAAAAATTACCCCTCACTACTTTTGCCAGTTCTGAGACAGATGACTAAGATATTAGGACAACTGGGGAAAGGGAACGAACTCAGCCCACAAATTTCTCGTATTTGTCAATTCCTGAACTTACTCTGCTCTCGACTATCGGTTCGGCTCCTTGGTTGAACTGGGAATTTTAACCACGTCTGGTTAATACCTTTTGTCGAGGGTTGGGTGTTCGTGTTCGTCTTAATACACATCACACTATCAACAAGCACAGAAACACGCAGTAGTGAATACATCCCACCACGTAGGGTTGAAAGGTCCTTACCGAGCTCGATAGCTGGAGTCGCTTAAGTGCGGCCAGTATCCAGTAATCGGGAGATAGTGGGTTCGAGCCCCATTGTCGACAGGTCCGAAGATGGTTTTCCGTGGTTTTCAATTTTAACACCAGGAAAATGCCGGGGCTGTACCTTAATTAAGGCCACGGCCGCTTCCTTCCGCTTCCTAGCCCTTTCCTATCCCATCGTCGCCATAAGATATATCTATGTCGGTGAGACGTTAAGCAAAATAGCAAAAAAGGAAAAAGGAAAAAAGAAAGGTCCTTAAACTGGCCTTAATCCACACACAGTGCCGAATCCAAGTAATCGGAATAAGATCAGGAAGAGGAAGTAGAAGAAGAATAAGAATCCACTGGACTGTCCGGAAAGTTCGTCTACAAGTTCTACCCAGGTTACTTCTACTTCTACTAGACCTATAGTGTAGGGTTAGCATGCCGATCTCTTCCTTGCCGACGCCAGGTTCGCTTCTTAGCCATTCCAAAGATTCATTTCAAATATCCTACTTCAACTGGGATTCAAATCGCGGCCACCTCGATAAAAGGCCATTGATAATGCCATTCGAGTATCCCGTTGCATCGTAAGAACTACTGTGAGTTTTGTAATATCGTAATCTGCCTAGTGTTTTGGGCATCATCACCACTTCTCTAATTCTAGCCGCCATACGTTGAACATTCTGTGCAGATAATATACGTTACGCCACAGGGAAGTAAGTGAGCATTATATAAAATATTGCGTTTCTTTAATGAACCAATTTACTTGTATTTGTAATAATTGCGAGAGTACTGCGCAATATCGAGTAACTTACGGGACCAGCATTGCTCGTCCGCTCGAGCGAAAAGAGCGATAATGTTCTTATTTAACATAAATTAGCATATTTGGAGACAAACTATGCCGGTGATACGAAGTCATCGTCTACATCACCCCAGTGCTTCATAACACTGAGCCACTGGAATAGGAATAGTCAGTTTCAATTCACTTGTTGGAAAGAAATGTGATGTTACAGCAAAATATTCTGTACATATTTTGCTTTGGATACGGGTGTTAACGCAGATAAATTTCTTGCTCAAAGAAATTTATCAACAGCTTTTCCACCACTGCAGAAAGTCTTCGTAATTCTAAGCGCCTTCGAAGGTTAATTAAGCTAATTTCACCCCTGTACTTCTTTGTGAAATTCTTTGATATTACTCTGGGTGAATATTTTTTCTGGATTTACATGCTCCGAGCATTATGAAAACGTTTTTTCCCTTCACACTTTACATAGAATTTAGTAGACTATATGCTTCTAGAGGGGCTGCTTGGCCGAGGCAGTAAAGGCGTGCTCGGTTCACCCGGAAGAACGTGGGTTCGATTCTCCGTCAGGAAGTCGTAACATTTAAGAGAAGAGATTTCCACTTCCGGAGATGCACAAGGTTCTGAAGTTCACTTAGCCTACATCAAAAATGAGTACCAGGTTAATTCCTGGGAGCAAAGGCGGCGGGGCGTAGAGCTAACCACTCTACCTCACCAAGTGCCGAGGCTACAGATTGTGGAAGCCTTTACCTTCCACACCTCCAGGGGCTTTCATGGCCTGTACGGAGATGAATTTGCTTTTTTTAATATGCTTCTAGACAAAATGGAGAAATCTGTGTAATTTGTGGTATTTTGACTATATATACAAACATCATTTATTCGTCTATCATGATATCTTCTGAATATGCACCATGCTTACACATAAGCCCTTCACCTAATTCTAAAATTTTCGCAACCCATTAATCTGAGGGTTGTCTTTAAATACTTCTACTTTATCATGAAAATAATTTTTTTACAACGCCACTCGCCCAATATTTACCTACCCCACAGGTCTACCATGTATGCCCAAACTTTCATAATTTTCAGATCTCGTGAGTGGAATCATATTGTTATTATTTTAGCGTTACACATGGCACAAATACATTTAAAATACAGGTGCGGGCATTCTATACAAAATCTGAGTAAACATACGAATTGATTTTAGACCACAAAGATTTTAATGTAACTTATAAAAAAACACTGACTACATCACGCAATGACTCGTGTTAAATTTTGTGTAAATTCATATACGACTGATTGTAACTATTATGTTACACATGCACTTGTATGTAATTGCCGGGAGATCCTATGGACAGACTGTCGCATCTGCTCATTTATCACCACTCAGCAGGGAAGTATAAGCTTAGGAGAGGGCGTGAAATTTCCGGTCGCTATGAACACTATTGGTGATTTATCAGATACTATCTCTCAACGAATAAAGAAAGCTGACGTCAGGAATTTATTATTGGTTTATATTAGGTACTCCCATGGCCAGCAAGATCCCCAGATCTGTCTCCGAGTAAACATGTGTGGGACTAGCTCGGACATTAACTCCGTCCCAATGTCAGTATCCAGGATATCAAGGACCAGCTACAGCAGTTGTGGGCCAGATTGCGCCAGGAAAGAATACAACGGCTTTACGACACCCTTCCCAACCGAATCAGTGAATGCATCAGGCCAGAGGTGGTGCAACTTCATACTGATACTTGGGCGTGTACTACCAAGTTCTTTGTAAATTTGACTCGATTTTGTGATCAATGAAATAACAGCACATACCCTCTCAAAACGTGAAGTTTCATATAATCAATCAATCAATCAATCAATCAATCAATCAATCAATCAATCAATCAATCAATCAATCAATCAATCAATCAATCAATCAATCAATCAATCAATCAATCAATCAATCAATCAATCAATCAATCAATCAATCAATCAATCAATCAATCAATCAATCAATCAATCAATCAATCAATCAATCAATCAATCAATCATCTGCATTTAGGGATATCGCCCAGATGACAGATTCTCTATAAGTCGTATACCTATCTTTTTCTTAAACATTTCCAAAGAACTTGGAAATTTATCGAAAATTTCCCTTGATAATTTATTTTGATCCCTTACTCCTCGTCCTATAAATGAATATTTGCCACAATTTGTCTTTTTGAATTCCAACTTCATCTTCATATTATGTACTGTATGATATTTCCTACTATTAAAAGCTCTGCTTAAGCTTATTCGTCTACTTATGTCATTCCACGCCAATCTCCACTGACAGCTCGAAACAAACCACATAGTCGAGAATCTCGTCTCCTTACTCCCAAGTCTTCCCAGTCCAAAGTTTGCAATATTTTGGTAACATTATTACTTTGTCGGAAATCACCCAGAACAAATAGTGCTGCTATCCTTTGATTTTTTCCAGCTCTCGTATCAAGCAGTTCTGGTAAAGGTCCCATACACTGAAACCATTCTATAACTGTGGTCCTACTAGAGCCTTTCACGCCCTTTACTTTTATCATTACTACAACCCCTAAATACTCTCATAATCATGTGAAGAGACCTATAACATTTACTAACAATCTCGTTAATATGATTATCCCAATGAAGGTAATTCCTTATTTATATACCCAGGTATTTACATCGTTCCCCATGAGGTACCTTCACGCCATCAACACAATAATTAAAAGAGAGGACTTTTTCTCGAGGTGAAACTTACATCTCGACTTTTCATCCCATTTACATTCATACTATTGTCTGCTGTCCAACTCACAACTTTGTTTAAGTCTCCCTGCAGCCGCTCACAATTCTGCCACTCACTTTCTACTCTATACAGAATAACATAATCCGCAAATAGCCTTATCTGTGATTTCAGTTCTTTACTCATATAATTTATATATACAATACAAGAAGACATGAAGGTCCAAAAATGCTGCCCTGCGGACCCCCGCCCCCTCCCCCGGTCCCTCTTAATAATTACAGGACCGAGCTCGATAGCTGCAGTCGCTTAAGTGCGGCCAGTATCCAGTATTCGGGAGATAGTAGGTTCGAACCCCACTGTCGGCAGCCCTGAAAATGGTTTTCCGTGGTTTCCCATTTTCACACCAGGCAAATGCTGGGGCTGTACCTTAAGTAAGGCCACGGCCGCTTCCTTCCCACTCCTAGCCCTTTCCTGTCCCATCGTCGCCATAAGACCTATCTGTGTCGGTGCGACGTAAAGCAAGTAGCAAAAAAAAAAAAAAAAAAATTAATTACAGGATCACTTACTCTAATTCTCTGAGTTCTATTTTCTAGAAATGCAGCCATCCATTCAACCACTCTTTTGTCTACTACAACAGCTCTTATTTTCATCAGCAATCTCCCATAATCTACCCTGTCAAAAGCCTTGGATAGGTCAATCGCGATAGAGTCCATTTGACCTCGTGAATCTAAAGTAGCTGCTATATCTTGCTGGAAGCCTACAAGTTGAGCTTCACTGGAATAATATTTCTTAAACCCGAACTGTCTTCTATCAGACCAGTTAGTAATTTCGCAAACGTGTCTAATATAAGTAGAAAGAATGCTTTCCCAGACCTCACATACATCACGTGTCAAGCTGACTGGCCTGTAAGTATCCGCTATTTGCTTGTTATTCTTTCCCTTGTACACTAGAGCTTCTATTACAACGGTCCATTCATTTGGTATTGCTCCTTCATGTAAACAATAATCAAATAAGTACTTCAGATATGGCACTATATTCCAACCCATGGCCTTTAATATGTCCTCAGAAATCTTATCAAACCCAGCTGCCTTTCCAGCTTTCAAATTGAGTATCCTTTTTATAAATGTATTTAATATGATAGGCAAATTTCAGTATTTTGCCTGTCTTACGCCTTCTCTATCTGGACATAATATTTTAAATCAACTACCTTTACATATTGGTGGCTGAATACTTCTGCCTTCTGTAAGTTCTCGCATATACACTCCCCTTGTTCATTAATGATCCCTGGAATGTCCTTCCTGGAACCTGTTTGAAGTATCTAATCATATCCTTCCGTTGCTCTCTAAGATTCATGTAGCTGCCATTTATAGATACCATCATGTTATCCTTAGCTGTTTTATTCGCTGAATTCAATCTCGTAGTGAGCTCCTTCAATCTCTCCCTACTCCCGCAACCACTCCTAACTCTTATTTCTTTCTAATCTGCACTTCTTTCTCTTATAATATAATGTGTCCTTACTATTCCTTACTACCTTTAAAGGTACACACCTGTTTTCACACTCCTCTGCAATTGCTTTAAACCCATCCCATAAGCTGTTTACATTTTTATTTACAATTTTCCATTGAAAAGAATTGCTTTTTAAAATTCACCCATCCCCCTCTTATCAACCATATGGTGTCGCCTAATAGTCCTTATTTTACGACATTCCTTACTGACACATTTATTTTTTAACTACGACAAAGACAGATTCATGATCGCTTAAACCATTTATCACTCACTTTCCCTATAGACCTCATTTGGTTTTATCAGCACCACGCCTAGAATGCTTTCCATCGAGTTTGTTCCGTTATTTTCTGATTCAGCTATCCTTCCCGTAACAACTTATTCACCATTTCTTGGTCATGCTTTCTGTCGTTCACATTCCCTTCTCAGCTAACATTTTGCAAGTTTAGATCACCCGCTACAATAACATCCCTTTTTGTGTCGTTCCCCACATAGCTGATTATCTTATCAAATATATCTACATCAGCGTCAGCGCCATTCTTGCCAGGTCTGTACAACACAAAAACATCAAGTTGCCAATTTTATTTAGAGGTGTGTCTTAACCTAGAATTTCATGTTCCTCATCCTTAACCTTTTCGTAGCTTACAAATTCGTCTTTCACCAGTATAAATACGCCCCCTCCTATTGTTCCTAACATGTCTCTAAGATAAACACTCCAGTTCCGTGAGAAGATTTCCGCATGCATAATATCACTTCTCAGCCATTACTTAATTCCTATTACAATACCTGGTATATATATCAAATTAATTCTGTTCCTTTCTTTCCAATACTTCTACAGTTTCCAATTTTTACAATTTTACAATTTACAATTGTACAATTTTATGTCATCCTTACTTGACTTCGTGTTTCCTATAACGTCATCACCGCTCCCTGGTCCACACCTTTCCTTGAATGTATCTCCCTATAACTCTTCTAAACAAACCTCCTTGGTTCCCTTTCCTCCACATACTTTTCCCACTTGCCTGAAAATTGGTTACCCATGACCAGAGCCTCAACCCCACCCTCATTAGACTCCCTCCACTAATGTCTTCCTTAACTTTCCTGATGCCAGTAAAACTCACTTCCTCTTCTCTTTTCTTCCTCTTACTACCCTGTCCCTCTTCCTATCCTCTACTCTATGTTTCCCTATCCTACTGGTCCCTTTCGTCTTGCCCCACTCCTCCTCTCTAACACTTCCCTGATCTCCATATTCCCTCTGCTGATCTACCTTCAGTGATTCATACCGATTCCTTACCGACACCTCCTCTGGGCTCACTCCCTGAGGAAGACATTTATCCTTCGCTTTCCTTGACCTTAAGACATTAGCCCACCTGTCTTTCACAGCATATCTCCTTCCTTCTCTTCCTCCTTGCCTACCTGCCTTATCCTGCACATTGATTGAGAGAGATTTATTCCCTCCTCCCCTTTTGGGTGCTTATTTCTGCCAGGCAGTGTATTTGGGTGAAGTTATCTCTCAGCACTTTTCACAAGTTTTTACATAGACCGACTTTACATTCTCTGTCTTCACAAAAATGTCTTCACATCTTCACAGAACTGATCAGACAGTTGACGAAATAAATACCAGCAGTTAATCTCACCTTGCCTTAACATAACTTGATAAGAATAGATTTAAGGGACAGATATTATCTTTAGAGGATCTTTCGTTCTCTGTCAAATCTCGCTTATCACATTCCTTCCATACCAGCAACACAGAGTGTAGTGGCCCCATGGAAATCTTGTGGATCCAGCGTGGCTTCTAGTCATCTTTAGCTCCTTCACCTACCGGCAACCAGTGGTTTGGAATGCACAATCGTAGGATCTCACAGACTGAAGAGAATGTTCAAAGTTTGCATGTGTCTCTTTTGGTAGAGAAATTTGAAATTCTGATGAATGAACCGTGGGCTCCAATTAATTTTGCCTTAGGAAAAGGAAAATCCTTCTGATTCCTGCTTACATTTGACATCTACTGTACTTTGAGGTGCTGAATGTAATCGATGAGAGGGCTATATGCTAATGAACTTCGCTGCTTTTCACCATGGTAGTGGATTTGATTCTACTTCAGCTTGATGGTATGGGAAGAAATGTCGCTCGTGGAAAGCTGGAAATCTGCAAAGCTGGTGTCCTAGATCTACCTGTACATAAGTGAACTCTTGCGAGACAAAGTATCTGGCTCTTCGGCGACTTCGGAGACATTGGAACGTAAAACGACGTCAGTATTAGCATCCCCAGACGCCTTAGATTTACAATGACATTTTCTCTCCGAGCTGAACTTAGCCTCCTATCAGCATTACTCTTCAAATCTCTTCGTAAATTTGAAATACAAACAGTCTCACGTTCAGAAACATTCTCAGACGCTCTAGATTAAGCCATGGCCATGTGGTTAGGGTTGCACAGCTGTGAGCTTGCGATCGGGAGACAGTGGGTTCGAACCCCACTGTCCGAAGCCCTGAAGATGTTTTTCCGTGGTTTCCAACTTTTACACCAGGAAAATGCTGGGGCTGTATCTTAATTAAGGCCACGGTCACTTCCTTCCTACTCCTAGCCCTTACCTATCTCATCGTCGCCGTAAGATCTATCTGTGTCGGTCCGACGTAAAACAAATTGAAAAAAAAAAGACTTCCGAGACGTCGACTGGTGTTTCTAAGCTTTGAACGACGATTTTCCAATAACAGGTTCATTTTTAATGGCCTTAGTACAAGGCACCGACTCTCAAAAGTGTCACATTCTACCTACTGACTCTAAATAAGTTTCAGTTAACGGTTCGTTATGCGAATTAATCAGCGAATTCATAGACTGCGGAGGAAAAATGCACGAAATAAATAGTGCGTAATATCACTCAAAGATAGAAGAGTCCAGGTTTCGGGATGGCACTCCCATACATACGGAGAAATTAAGACAGTTAAGAAAGTGACAATAATTGTAGGGTCATATCTGAGGACAGCCAGACAGGACAAGTATGTAAGTCCCATGTGAATATATTGAAAAGAAAAGTAATGTCCTTCACTAAATTCTGATCACGGATTTTTGAAAGCGATAACAGAGGAGAAATGTAGGCGCAGGGCATGCTAAGTATTTTAAGTATTCAGAAAAGAAGATGACTAATGGTGTTATTAATCATAAAAAGGTAAAGGAGAGGAAATAGATTAAAGCAGCTAACGGAAGTTGAGGACAGATACAGTAACAATTTTAGCAAATACCAGGAAACAGCGCACAGTGTGAAATAATGGGCTGTACTTTGTGGTATTGTTTAAATATTAACTACCACGCTTAACACTATTCCAATACGACTTTAACCTCCGTCGATATTCAGCAAATATACCTCAGAATGGCAGCATGACACCCCTATTGTCTTCTATCCAACACAACCAAGAGTTTATACGAATAATGACGAAAATGGCATTACCGTAACTTATTACCTTGATGACAAGCAGACTGAGATGTTGCCACGGCAACCGTTAGACTTGCTGTCAGTCTGCGAGAGTGTTCGTATTTCTCGCCAGAACACTCGTACAAAACAGGAATTTTCTCCGTCATTTGAAGAGTAAGCGAAATTATGTACAATACGGTACACAAATGATTTAAAAGGAAGAGCCGTTTCACACATAGTCTTACAGATTTCACAGTAAATCAATAGTGTATGAGAAAACATTAAATACCCTAACTCGCTTGGTCTTCCTATAAATCTCCAGTATATTAAGTGATTTTTAAATCATATGCATATCCAAATCTGTTCGTGGAAGAGTAGACTCTAAATATGAATTTGTCGAGATCTATCCAGCCGTTTCCTCGTGGTGGTGAAACAAACGGTCAAACAGAGAGACAATGAAACAGACATGAAAGCTAAAAACCGCTGAACGGTCTCGAGGTCACCTAAACAGATAAATATCTCAAAAAAACCGCAATATAAAACGAAATTTCAGACAACGGACCCACTAAAACTTTATTTATATAGATTACAGAGAACGGACTCCAATACATTTATTTATATAAATACTTAAAGCCCGTTATTTACTATAATGCCTTTTCGTTCACCACATCAGTCATTCTGTTACTGTGAGCACAAACAAAGAGTGATTTACTGTTACTAACACGGGAGTAAGCGAGGTACAAATAGCCGGGTGAGAAGCAGCTCGACCTGAGGTCATCTCCTGCAACTCTCAGAGTCTGACTATGCGAATTGTTGATAGATCGTCAAGCACGGACTGATGGGTAATTACAAGAGGAAACAGGTGGGCAAGCTATGTTATTGTCGTATATGTACAACTGTGTACTGCTGTTATTAAGTGTAGGGAAAGGAAATATGCTTTGATACTTGAAAGGAAATGAGATGGCGTAAGGCTTTTAGTGCTGGGAGTGTCCGAAGACAAGTACGGCTCGCCAGATGCTGGTCTTTTGATTTGACTCCCGTAGGCGACCTGCGCCGTCATGATGAGAATGAAATGATGGTGAAGGCGACATATACACCCAGCTCCGTGTCAGCGAAATTAACCAATTATGGTTAAAATTCCCGCCCCATCCCGGGAATCGAACTCGGAACTCCTGTGACCAAAGGACGGCACGCAAACCATTTAGCCATGTAGCCGGACTTGGTAAATGAAATGAAGTACTACTTAATCATTTCCCTGTAATTTGGGGGAACCGCATGGATTTACCAAAGAAGAAAGAAAATGCTCATTAGTTTCACAGTTACAACAAAAACAGCACTAAGAGCACCCAAGAACTTAAACTGTAAACCATTCTGTTAATCTTAAGACGTACACTTTCACGACCACCAAATGGCAATATAATACTTAATTTTGGGAATATTAGGTCATGTAATGCTTATAATATGTTGACGCGTTTCGAATCTGCGATCAGGATCGTCTTCAGAGCAATAACAAAGATTTCATTGGCAACTGTTACTCCATACTAATCAGGCTCAAGACAGAAAGAGACCCTGTTAGAAATGTAGTTCATTCCAGGGCCTCGAGAGTCAAGGAGAAAGATATTGATGAGTTTGGAGAGAAGCCATGATATACTCAGTATATAGCCGTCACCTTTGTTAAAATGATTCAGGTGTTTAGCAATTTCTATCGCCTCATGAATGATTCTAGTTATAAAATGTTCCTCTTTATAAGTGACAGAAGTTGCATCAAAAATGATTTGATGGTCATCATGTATGGCATGTTCTGCTACAGCAGACTTCTCTGGCTGCTTCCTTCCCACTCCTAGCCCTTTCCTTTTCCATCTTCTCCATAAGACCTATCTGTGTGCCTGCGACGTAAAGCATCTTGTAAACAAATGTAAAGAGCCTGTATAACATGAACCCCTAGTCTGTGAACGGCAATATGACAATTATCGGCTCTATTTATCTTATAACCATGTTGTATTTTCTTTACGTTTGGCGACGGTGGGTTTCAGCGTGGTGGTATAACGTTATGCCGCATGATTCATTGTACGGGATTGATTTAACTTCTTGTTCTGGACATCGAATCCAATCAACCTCTGGGGGCTTATGGAATGGCACTATTCACTGCGCTAATTACAAGGTCTCGATCAGATCGATTGCAACGAAACTTGATAGGATGATCAGTACATTATGCATCGTTATACACTCGCCGTTGTTACGTAAGCTGTCCTCAGCATAACAAATGATTCTAAACAAATATATGCCAGTCTCCCCTTTTGTGGTAAAATAAATAGTAATAGCATACACGTTTATATATAGATGACCAAGATTTCATACTACAGTCCGACAGAGAATCAGTAATCGCCACTGCCACATCCATAATCCGACCTTCAGTAGTCCTACACGTCCAATAATCTTGTTTTTCTTTTCGTCTTGTGTACTATGTTCAAACATCTTATTTGAATTGACAATGTAGTGTGGCCTATAAAACCAACCACTATCGTCTTTGTTACAATTCACTTCGCTTATTGCTACGACATGTCTCGTTAATGGCGGATAGTGTATAGTCACGAAATACGAGGCTCGTGGTTTGTGCGGCATTAGGAGGTGAATTTTAGCAGTTTGACAGTCGCAAGTGTGATACATTACTCTAACTTGTACAATTATTCACGACAGAGTGTTCGTGAAGTGTTCAGTGAAACCTGAAGGGAAATATCTACAAAAACAACCATGCCCCCAAAAGTTGAAGAGGTGCCAATGGAAGCCATTGTGAAGCAAGCAGTGCAGGAAGCGCTGAGCAGTAAGGAAACTCTCAACACGCTTGCCAACCTCATCCAAGATCAGGTGACGAAGACAGTTGTAGAGCAACTGAAAGAAACCATAAATTTCAATACGAGTGTGATCGAGGAACTAAAGCGTACGCTGGAAGAAAGAGACACGACCATAAGGGAATTAAAAAGGGAGCTGCAAATTAAAACAGACAGTTTAGAGCAGTACCAAAGAAGACAGTGCTTGCGTGTGTTTGGTGTGGAAGAAACTGCAGGAGGGAACACGGACAATATTGTCATTGATATTGCTCGTGAAATTGGGGTGGAACTCTCAGTGGACGAAATAGACAGATTGCATAGGGTTGGGAAAAGTCAAACTGGTCGTCCAAGATCCATAATTGTGAAGTTTGTTTCGTACCGGAAAAGAAATGCGATGCTTATAAACAAAAAGAAACTCAAGGGTACAAGTAAAACAATTAGAGAGGACCTAACCCCAGAGAGACTGAGGCTTCTGCAGGACGTTATAAGTAAGTTCAGTGTGCGGAACGTGTGGTCGAAGGATGGCATAATTTATGTTAAGCAAGGAACTCGTAAAATACCTGTGTCAAACCGCGAAGATCTCGATCGTAATCGCTAACCATGAGCCGACACTCTGTAAACTATATACCGCTGTATAGAACTTTAATCAGAATTTCAACTGTAACTATAGCCTACATTTTTATCATTAATTTCAATTTTTAGTTTCTTAATTTTATCTAGTTTAGTTTTTCCTTTTATATTGCACCCGTCCACCTCCCGGGTCCCAGACTAGCATTTATCTCAGGGGTGTCGGTTCATTATTTAAGTCATCAAATATATAAATATAGAGGCATCAGTGAACACGGGAATGAACGGGGCAACAAAAAAATAAAATGGGGAAAGCTCAATTGTAAACATGAATTTAAGGACTCC
Organism: Anabrus simplex; assembly: GCF_040414725.1. Classification (NCBI taxonomy): domain Eukaryota; kingdom Metazoa; phylum Arthropoda; class Insecta; order Orthoptera; family Tettigoniidae; genus Anabrus; species Anabrus simplex. The sequence continues at coordinate 1,419,533,353 of NC_090265.1, read as the reverse complement.
ATGATAGGACTAGGAAGTGACATTTAACTTTAAAAGGGGCATAACGTCTAACTACAATAAAAAGATTATGAGAATGGTTTCCTTTGAAATAATGGCCAGAAGGAGCAATTTATTGCGCCATCCGGCGCACGGAATTTTGATACAATTGGCAACAACAATTAATTTTACAACACGTTACATAAAACAAATCACTTGCTTTACCGCAAGTGGTAACAATATGCTGATGATGTTCATCCTGGAAAAGAATGACAGTTGTGGGGTATATTTCACTTATCAACTTCTCGATCTGAAATATTTATTATTATTATTACTACGGTATCATGATTATCATCACTCATCATTTTAACTATCACAACATACGATCATTTATGTGGAACCTGAACCTCTCATTATCTCTAGGTCCGTAGTATTTCAACGAATAGCTGCGCAGTCTATTAATTTCGTACATGCTGTCACGGGTTCGAATCCTGCCCGCTACGTAATTCAGTATTTCTCTGTTACATTGCCCGTATATTTTACACTCATTTCTCTGTGTTCATCATTAATTTCATACATTTCCTCGTATCATATTATTTCAACACAGTTTCGTCAATATGCTAAATGTTTCCCATACGGAATTTATATCTCTTTCTATCTCAACATTATTTTATTCATTTATTTCTCACAGAGTTATCACCTGACTTATATTTTTCATCTATGACATCGTACGACATTTTTATATCCTGACTGCGTGATCTTTATAATATCTCTCTTCCCGTTATTTATTTCTGAGGCCATTCTCCACAAAACCATCGCAACAACCTGGAATTATATTGCCAACATTTGACAATCATGATCACGTTATTCATTACCCTACGTGTTCCGGTTAGTACTTGCAAATGAAATATCTGACATTTATTTATAAAATATTTTGGACCGTAATTTAAGCAATACGTCTGTTAGCATATAAGGATTATTAGCACCGATATCATTACTCATAATTATTAATTCACAAAATTAGATTATCATTCATATTAAGTCCGAGTTAGAAAAATATACCGTCATTAACGACTCCCGATAATTTCAACATATCATCACACAGAAACTTACTCTTAATCTCTCTTTACATCGAAATACGATATCTCAAGAATTATTATTATATTTATGATTATTATTAGTGGCATTCCCTTCAACTTTTGACAACGTCAAACGGAGACTATTAACATAACAATACAAACACAGCTGGCCTGACACAAGGCTGGATTTTCCATAAAGATTATTATACGACTTGTCGTCAAATGAAATAACATAATTGCAAACTCCGGGTCGAATTGAACACTACATAAAATCAAAACTTGTCGAAAAATCTCGACTGTAAAATACTGGTAAATACATGCATGACTTAACTACTATCCTATATCTGCAGAAATTATATGTACAACAAATGAATACATACTTTGACCCGACATTTACGTTAACATTATTTAATCCCGTTCGTTACACAAATTTAGAATAGGATCGAGAAGCGACCCATTTTGTTACATAAGGTAACCAAGTCAAAATCAAATTATTACCCTTCCCTGGATCATAATGACATCCCCAAATAAGTTTACATTTTGGTACTCATCTTTGTCGTTGTCATCTTTGGCGGCACAGCAGATGAGACACCTACCTGGCCCTCTCTGCTGTTTATCCCTCCATAATGGCTGGTTGTATGTCACAAGTGATTTCCTGGCATTCCGCCATACTTATTAAATTATTACACATTTATCACTTCAAATATAAACACTGTTGGTATTCACTGAAATACTATCATAACACTTAATCATCCTAGACCCAAATTAATTTATATACACTGTTATCTCTTCGTCCTCCTTCCGCACAAAGGGCTTAACACAACGGCGGAGTGTTAATATACACGCCCGACGCTCTTCGCCTTGTCTGGACAGTCCGACTCACGTCGTACTCTTGAAGAGTTTATCAAGATGACGGTTCGATTCCTGTCATACAAGTTCCATTAATTTAATGTTATTTCCTTGTACTGCTCGTCACACAGTAGCGTAACTCTGCATTTACCGCTTTTCGTAAAAAAAAAAGTATGTTTCCTTGGAAACACTATCTACTATTTAAACTTCACACAATATAAATCTCAAAATCTCAAATCGTAGCATGATTTGGAATGTTTAAAGTTACTCTACTGACTGGAACAAGACGTAAATAATACAAGTCACTTCCCCCACACACTAGCACATCATGTAAGTACATGCGGTCGTTCGTACAAGTTGCAAGTTAATTCAGCGTCAATGTAAAATTTCAGAGTAAGCTCCACGACGAGTTAGCGCCAACTTGAATTCAGAAGTAACTAAGTACACGAGTTAGCGTCAACATGCATTCACAAGTAACTAAGTACTGAGCGTTCATTGTGCTCATTATTATCGGTGAATGTCTTCCTCGTGGCCCCACTGACGTCATGTCCGAGATAGAGGGGGTGGATTTCTCAAATCGGCACTTGCACTCCGAACTGGAAATTATTTATATCAAATTAATCCCCTCATTTGGAATATATACTGAATCGAATATGATCTCCTGGCGATCATAGATTTCGGAGATATGGATGGATTTCGCTCCTGTCTTTTGGCGGGTCCGAAAGCGTCTATCTCAACGTGGTCGCCTTCCAGCCAATGGCAATCGAGGAGCTCAAATTCCAGGAAAGTCCGTCTTCAATTAATTTAATTTGCAATCTAATATTGATCATCCTTCCACGTATGACATCTAAAAAGTTCCTTAAGTTGATCCATATAATTGCAATAATTTATTTATGATTATTTTCGTAGCTATCTTTATTATTTCACCCAGATCTTTCAAGCTGGTATTCCTAAATCGCCAACTAAATTTTCGTGATTGGTCTACAAGTGCGCGGTCGGTTTTAAGTTTCACCTGCAACAACCTAGGCTAACGATTACCGTGGAAACACTGTAATTTTCCACTCTCTGATTCCGAGAATCCGTGATGTAGCAGAAAGTTTGCGTTCGCCCGAAATATCCCAGCGCAGCGCTCGTGTTGTAACATTCCATTGTCTCAGGCTTGCCTTTCTCTTACTGTACGAAACATATTTGTGGACATACGTATCTTCTGGTCGCTAAATTAATAGGCCCCCTGCCGTGAGGCAGCTCTATGCTGTTGTGGCAAGCTAATCCTTCAGGCTCCAGTCTGTCGCGTACTTAGCTCGAATTTCAACACTACACAGATGAAATATCGTCAACTAAATTCTGCATTTCAATAAATGTACCATATATTCTTTCATATCACAAATCATGATTAAATTATGACCCCGATCATGCGGGTTCAATATGTACAGTAAAATTTTAAGTTGGCAGCAACATGCAACCAGGAAACAAATGCCTCTAGTTTCAGCCTCTCCAACCCACAGTCCCAAGCAGGTCACTACCTGTATCTCCCAGCCCCCACCCTAAGTACCGCTAATCACCTTCAAGACATTCTTTCGCCTTACCCTACCTCCTTACAAATAGCTCATGTAAACACTCAGAGCATTCTCCCACATTTCCCGGAATTCTCTGAGATATTCTCAACCTGCAACCTGCATGCCATACTATTCTCCGAGTCGTGGTTGCGTCAATCTATCCCTTCATCTCTTCTTAGTATGAATGGTTATTCATTAGTTAGGAATGACAGGAGCGGTAAGCTCGGTGGAGGAGTCGGTATGTATATACGGGATGATGTGAAGTATAAGGTGATATTAAAATCCCCCAGTGAGTTCTCCAATAGCCCTGAATTCTTGTTCGTTGAGCTTATAGTTCGCGGTACGAAGTGCTCGCTTGGTGTGGTGTATCGTGCACCGAAGACTGGTAACATCACAAATCTAGAGGAAGCCCTACATGATCTAACACCCAGGTATGAGCATTTGAATTTTAATGGGAGACTTTAACACAGACTTGACAAACAAATCTACCGAAACAAACGATTGACTGAGATGTTTTCATCCATTAATTTGACAATACTACCCCTAAACCCTACACACCATGTTGCCAACTCACGTACGCTCCTCGATCTAATAATTACTAATAATACCAACCGAATCCTAACTCATGGACAAATGCCCGTTCCCGGTCTCTCCCTACATGACATGGTTTACGCTGCATATTCCTTGAAGTGCCCTAAATTCAAGCCGAAATTAATTACATATAGAGATTTTAAACACTTTAATGAAGACGCTTTCTTTGAAGATGCTGTAACTGTTCCATCTCGTCAAAACACTTGAGGAGATGAAAGTTATTATCTTGGGACACATGAATATTAAATAAACTATTTGTGGCTTGCCCGCAAATTGCCACGCAAATAGAAACAATTAACATTCCATGGTTCCCCATTTCTCTATGTAATGTTTGGGCGCCATGGTTACAGTTAAAAAAACTGTAAACCAAAATTTATATTTACTAGCATAGAGACTTATACTTAAATCACAGGGGTAGGATTTTAAATAATTAACCATTAAGTATCGCTTAAGAAAGAAAATTAGCGCAATATAAAATACAAATAAATTTATTATACAAAAAAAATGAGATGAATCGGAAAAGCTTCCTTAAAGCGTGGAGGAATTTATAATTTACTGAATTTACTATTGCTTGCTTTATCTAATTGAAGCTCACCAATTGCAGCTTTCGTTGACGTTATCTTGTTTCCGTGGTTACTCGTTCTCTTCTTCTCGATGTTGAATTTGCTCCATGGGCATCATTCCTTCCTTCTCTGATATGGTACGGGCTATCTGGACTAGCACTCCCTGCTTGCCTAGTCTTTAAATTAGACATTGGCCCTATACTTGTAATAACTGATCAGCGTTGACCGTATGAGGAGAAAATTCAGAGATATGAATTTTTCCATATTAGTAGAAATCTCAAACCAACTGAGCTATACTATTTATACGGTACCGACTTGTACCAAAATTCCGTAGACTTGAACTAAACATAGTTCTTCGTCCACAATATTTACTGAATATAACACAAGCCGTAAGCTTGTTTCGTGTCACGCAGATCCGATAACATTACCGCAGCTGAGTACTGTATCGAAGCGATAACACATTGTACAAAAATAACTCTGTCGCGGAGCGACCACACACTGTTTCAAATACCAAATTATGTCGTACAAAGTAGATGTTCACAGTAGAAGTACTCGTGATGGAGTTTCCCTAAGCATCTCGCTGTAAGGTCCCGTTCTCGTGTAGAGAAACAGTATATATCCGGGCTCACCCCCACTCTTGGTAACAGTTCAATCTCAAAACTCATATACAACGAAGTATCTGATTCGATAGATCGAAGCATCAACTCCCCTTCCCTCCTTCCTCGACAAGTCCAGAAGGCGTGGCGAAGATATAGCTGACCCTCTTGCAAGCCTCGCGCACGGGTAGCTGTTTACTAGCCTTGGTCATAAAATAAACCCATGACTAACGCAAAATCCCAAGCTTCAAGAATAACCCTCCGTGTACACAAACATGAGATGAAATGAAAACAACTATGTCTCAACATATTGACCGTATTTACAACATAATGAATTCTTATCCTACATAATATAATAATTTAAATAATAAAACGATGTTATCATATATACAATATGATTCCAAAAAGCTTTGATTACAAATGATTGACGTTGAATAAATATGTTATTACAAATAATTGCCGATGGCGGATAAACTTGATATCAAATGATATCGCGTAAAATGATATTATTTTAAATTAGTAGGGCTGGAGAAGCCTGGACGGTTACATACGCCCTCCTGTTATTTACAGATATAACATATATGAAAATAACACACTACAACGAAATGGCTGATATATACATCATTACATCTGACAAACACTTAATAAAAAACATACCTAATCAAATCTTGTATCTCACTGTAGAGTGTCTGTTTCAATGATACCAGATAACATTAGTAATAATTCCTGCCGATTTTCTTGCGAAAGTTTGTCAGCGACACTCATAATATTTACAACAACAGGTAAATAACTCTATCTTTGCACTTCACCATCAAAGTGTTCGGCAGTTCCAGGTTATCATAATATATACACCACACACACACACGTAATCACACGTGGATTACCTCTCTTAGATGGCCGCGAGCAATTTCTTGTTTTCATTGCAAAAAATATTACTACTTAGAAAATTATTGCATTAATTTCCTTCTGCAGTTTCAAAACAAAAATCCCAAGTTACTCATGGCTTCTACAATGGTGTCAGGTCTAGGTTCACAACCTATACATGAATTCACGTTTTCCAACTCAAGTACATTTAATGTTATCAAAACAACATCGGGGAGACATTACACTTAATTCGCAGAAATATATCGTCTCAGAGAACGAATATTATAAGTGCCCAACATGACACGATTACCATCTTTCAATCTGTATGCACAAGGACCAACCCGACAATGAATCTGGAATGGACCCTGATACAACAAAAAGAATTTCTTCGTCACCTTCTCTTCACTGGACGAGAGCATGGGGACACGTAACAGAACAGAATCTCCTACCTGAAATTCGTCTAACATCTGACGTTTCTGCTGTCTGCTACGCTTCTCAGCCGCTTTAATCAAATTCTCTCTCGCTAATCTGACATATATCTGAGAGTCCCGCTGAGGTTCCTGTGTAATACCTAGTACTTTTGTCAGCTCATTCCTTAGATTGCTGCCAAAATGAACCTCTAATGGGGTGAATTTCGTACTATCATGCTGAACCATGTTAATCCATTTCTCAATCAACGCTAAAGAACCAACCCACGCAGTGTGCTTGTCATGAACTAAAGATCTAAACATCCTATCTAATTCCTTCATCGTGCGTTCACACATATTCCCTTGCGGATTCCTAATTGAGGAAAAAACATGTGTGATACCTAACTCTGTCATCACAGCCTTCCACTTCTTCGATGTAAATTGAGATCCGCTATCAGATAATAACCTACTAGGCGTGCCTAATTCCTGAATATACTTGTCACTAATAATCTTACTGCAACTAAGACCTGTCGCTTTTCTCAATAAAAGATTGACACACAGACTACTCGAAACTTCAATAATACCATCCTCTAACATAGCTTCAATTTGATTGTCTACCGCTTTAGCATATTTATGTGGTATCGGATATCTCGGTCCAGCGAATATACTTTTATCCAGCACTGAAAATGAATGTTCACACACATGTGTTTTGTCAGGTTTCGATGAAAATACTTCCTTGTGTTCTCTCAACACATACAACAATCGGTCCCTCTGACCTTCTTCCAAATTGCTACTCTCTACCGCTTCTCTCATAGCATCATCGTGGTTCTCCTCTAACCACACTTCACACAACTTAAAATCCGCTCTCTCTTCATCTTTTGAAACCTCATCAACACACCACATGTTACAAACCTCCACTTTCGTCTGAACTTCGGCATCCCACGTGACTTTAACATCCTCATTGCCTGTCTGTCTGTTAGGTCATCAGCCCACAGGCTGGTTGGAACCTCAAATAGCACCACCAAAGGTTATGCGGTTATAAGGAAACCCCAAAAACCAATGGCAGCACCAAAATGAGGCGTACTAGGCAAAATGAGGAGTGAGGTAGTTTGCCATTGCTTTCCTCACTGGGTCAGAAAGTACTATTGCAGCACTACTGAACCTATGAGCAGCACCTTTCATAACACTCAGATGCACTAGTCATGCTCCGGATGTCATTACGCAGCACTACCCATACCCCAGCAACTGCCATATCGTCACAGCCAAGGATGTTGACTGGGACTTTGGTGGAAGCTACACTTTACTCTGGCCTGTGCCAAGAGATGGATGCAAAAGTACTGTATCCATCAAGAAATGACAGCAGGCAGACATCCTCATTATCCCACCTTAAATATACTATCGCCTCATTGTAATCTAGCCGAGCTGAGTATAAACTTAGCCAGTCAGATCCCAAGATAACATCAAATATAAGATTCGAAATAACAAGACAGATCTGAATTTTCGACTTCCCGTTAATACAAATAGGTATGGCAACTTGTTTACATATTTGCTTGGATCGTTTACCTACAGCAGTGACGATATATGTGGATTTCACAGGCATTTCCTCAATCTCAATATTCTCCTTCTTTCTGTCCTCATACCACTTCGAACTTACACATGATCTTTGACTGCCTGAATCCAATAAAGCCTGATACTGCGCCCTCCATACAACGATCGTAACAACGGGGTTCTCACTTTTACTACCAACATCTACTTGATTCACTTCCACCTCCCGTAATAACTCATCTCTGACATCGAGATCATAATTCATGTGCGTCATTACACAATTTCTCGCAACATGTTCTGAAGACTGATAATCTGATCTCTCATTACCGTCTACTATCAGTTTAAATTACTGTGTCTCCTTGTATCCTGATTTCGGCTTGTACTTTCCTCTACATTTCAATTCCCTCTGAACATTCCTATTTTGCTGTTGTGACTGATTACCTACAGGTTGTTGTCTCGGTTGAAACTGACCACGGTGATTGTGTTCTTGTCTTCTGGGTGGTGACTGATAGTTTGTGTGCTCACGTGTACTATTACTACTTCCTAACGCATCGAAACTTGCTAGCAATCTTTCCATTCCCTGAATAGACTCTATCTGTTGCATACAGCTAGCTTCGCGGATTTTGTTGGGAAAATGCCTGAGTAATAACTTCACAATATCTCTCTCCGCTGACATCCCATCTAGGTTTTAACAAATCATAACGTGGGCTAAAAAATATTCGGTCATAGAAACTCCCTCGTGTGGCCTAAATTTCCCAAAGACAATGCGTTCTCTTTCCCTGCTTTGTATAGCTTCACTCCAAAATTTTTCCGTGAAATATTTCTGGAATTCCACCATACTGGTCATGCTGCTCTTATACACCGCAAACCATGATTTCGTTTCCCCAATAAAAGCTTTACCAATTATCTCTAACGCTTCTTCCCTTTCAATGATTCCTTCCTCGATTCGCTTTTCAAACCGTTTCTTAACAGTGTTTAAAAAATCTAAAGGGTTTGTCTGCCTCCCATTAAATTTAGGTAGTTCAGTTTCATTTATGAAATTTGTACCATGGCACTGACTTCCTATATTACATTGCTTTTCTCTGATTTCTTTACGTATTAGTGCCTCCGACCTCTCAATACGTTCATTAATTCTTTTCACGTCATTCGCAATGTGTTCTTGTCTTTCCTTGTTGGCTTTAATTTCAACCGCATATTCTTCTGCTTTCTTAAACTTTTCATTACATATTTTAGCATTAATCTCTACCTTACCAAACAGATCATCGTTTTGTTGTTGTACTTCTTCTCTAACTTTACTAACTTCTCCTACTTGTTCCTGCATTTTACAATTAATTGCTGTGATCTGCTGGTCTACTTCGCTCCTATGTTCAGTTAACTTACTTTCTACCTCTTTCTCATGTTGGCTACGTCTCATCTCCTGTTCCGCTAACTGATTCTCAAAAAGTTTCTGCTGCTCTAGTGCTTCATCTAATCTATGACCTAAAGCATCCATCCTAGCATTCACTTCTCTGCTAATTTCCGTTTTCGTCTGTTCTATCTCCTTTCTATTTTCTTTAATCTCTGTCTGTGTTTTCTCTATTTCTTTGCTAATTTCGGTTTTAGTCTGTTCTATTTCTCTGCTAATTTCGGTTTTCGTTCTCTCTACTTCCTTCTTAATTTCATCTATCCCTTTCGTTTGCTCTAATATCCCTTGCATCATTAAAAACAGTTGTTGAATATTCATATCACTATTCGTATTACTTTCTTTCTCGCCCTCCATCCTAGCTACATCATATTCTGTGCTATTTTCCATGCTCCCACCACTCTCTACCGTTTTATCTACTTCTACACTTTCATCCACAACATTCCCAGAATTCAGCGTCTCGCCTCCCTGTACTAAGTTTCCGCTACGTAATTTCATGTCCTTTTCACCTTGTGCAGCCATGATTCACCCAAAATCACACATACAAATTATATGGACACTCACTTAAACCCCACAAACACAGACTCTACTTTACTGCTTTATTTCCACGAATACTTAATGGTTTTCGAGCTCCACGTTGGTGCGACAAATGTAACTGTTCCATCTCGTCAAAACACTTGAGGAGATGAATGTTATTATCTTGGGACACATGAATATTAAATAAACTATTTGTGGCTTGCCCGCAAATTGCCACGCAAATAGAAACAATTAACATTCCATGGTTCCCCACTTCTCTATGTATTGTTCGGGCGCCATGGTTACAGTTAAAAAAACTGTAAACCAAAATTTATATTTACTAGCATAGAGACTTATACTTAAATCACAGGGGTAGAATTTTAAATAATTAACCATTAAGTATCGCTTAAGAAAGAAAATTAACGCAATATAAAATACAAATGAATTTATTATACAAAAAATGAGATGAATCGGAAAAGTTTCCTTAAAGCGTGGAGGAATTTATAATTTACTGAATTTACTATTGCTTGCTTTATCTAATTGAAGCTCACCAATTGTAGCTTTCGTTGACGTTATCTTGTTTCCGTGGTTACTCGTTCTCTTCTTCTCGATGTTGAATTTGCTCCATGGACATCATTCCTTCCTTCTCTGATATGGTACGGGCTATCTGGACTAGCACTCCCTGCTTGCCTAGTCTTTAAATTAGACATTAGCCCTATACTTGTAATAACTGATCAGCGTTGATCGTATGAGGAGAAAATTCAGAGATATGAATTTTTCCATATTAGTAGAAATCTCAAACCAACTGAGCTATACTATTTATACGATACCGACTTGTACCAAAATTCCGTAGACTTGAACTAAACATAGTTCTTCGTCCACAATATTTACTGAATATAACACAAGCCGTAAGCTTGTTTCGTGTCACGCAGATCCGATAACATTACCGCAGCTGAGTACTGTATCGAAGCGATAACACATTGTACAAAAATAACTCTGTCGTGGAGCGACCACACACTGTTTCAAATACCAAATCATGTCGTGCAAAGTAGATGTTCACAGTAGAAGTACTCGTGATGGAGTTTCCCTAAATATCTCGCTGTAAGGTCCCGTTCTCGTGTAGAGAAACAGTATATATCCGGGCTCACCCCCACTCTTGGTAACAGTTCAATCTCAATACTCATATACAACGAAGTATCTGATTCGATAGATCGAAGCATCAACTCCCCTTCCCTCCTTCCTTGACAAGTCCAGAAGGCGTGGCGAAGATATAGCTGACCCTCTTGCAAGCCTCGCGCACGGGTAGCTGTTTACTAGCCTTGGTCATAAAATAAACCCATGACTAACGCAAAATCCCAAGCTTCCAGAATAACATTCCGTATACACAAACATGAGATGAAATGAAAACAACTATGTTTCAACATATTGACCGTATTTACAACATAATGAATTCTTATCCTACATAATATAATAATTTAAATAATAAAACGATGTTATCATATATACAATATGATTCCAAAAAGCCTTGTTTACAAATGATTGACGTTGAATAAATATGTTATTACAAATAATTGCCGATGGCGGATAAACTTGATATCAAATGATGTCGCGTAAAATGATATTATTTTAAATTAGTAGGGCTGGAGAAGCCTCGACGGTTACAATGCTCTTAACACACCATGGCACAACATTCAGTTCATAAATGACATTGACGGAAAAGTAAATCATTTTAATGAACTACTTCTGATTCTGTATGACAGACATGCACCACTACGCAATGTTAGGGTAAAGAGACCTTCAAACCCATGGCTGTCGCAAGAAATACGCGAGCAGATGAAAATAAGAGACGCAGCCTATAATTATTACGTGAAATGGCCTACATCTGACAATTTCGCAAAGTATAAAAACACTCCAAAACAGAACAACACAGCTAATTAGAAATGCTAAAATTCGTCACTCTTATGATATTTTTAACACTCAAAATTCTAGTCAGATTTGGAAATCTCTTCGCGAAATGGGATTATGCAAAAACAAGACAAATGACAACAACTGTAATGTACCACTAGCTGACCTAAACTCATACTTTAGCTCACGATCCTCTCAGATTGACGAACAGACCAAAGCAGCAGTAATTAACAGAATATCCTCAAAAACAAGACATAATGGCGAGCAGTTCTACATTTCTCATGTGACCCCCAGTGACGTTAGGGAAGTCTTCAGTGAAATAAAGTCAGGGTCCACTGGCCATGATGGAATCAACCTGTCTCTTTAAATCATAGACTTCATACTTCCAACGGTCACGCATATCATTAATAACTCACTCATGACTGGAGTCTTTCCTTCGAATTGGAAACATGCAATCATCCGACCTTTCCCTAAAAACAACAACCCCAACAGTCCCGAAGATTATGGTCCTATCAGTATCCTTCCTATATTAGGAAAATTGCTGGAGAAAATAGTACATAAGCCAATGACTGAATATCTTATACAGTACAACTTACTTGACAAATATCAATCGGGATTCAGACAAAACCACAGTACTGCTACTGCATTAGTTAAAGTGACAAATGACATGCAACTAGCGATAGCTAAAGGACAAATGGCTATACTTTTTCTCTTGGACTGAAGCAAAGCCTTCGACTGTGTAGATAGAGACATATTACTCGCTAAACGTAAGGCGCTGAAATTTTCTTACAGCACTCTAACCTGGGTACAATCCTATCTTAGTGATCGTCAACAGCGTGTATCAGTGGGAAACGATACATCTTCGTGGCAAACCACTGAGATGGGCATGGCTCAGGGAGGAGTATTGTTACCACTTCTGTTCTCATTGATGCATTGATGCAGATGATATTCAATTATATATTCACACAAAGCCTAATGACTTAAACAATTCAATCACTAAGTTAAACGAAGACCTAGCAAATGTTAATGACTAGACTAGCAGACATGGCCTGAAAGTGAACCCATCAAAATCACAGGCCATCTTAATTGGCACGCATAAATCTCATGCTAAAATACAAAACACATCTATACCCAGTGTTATGCTCAGTGGAATACCAGTAACATTTAGCGATCATGTAAAGAACCTTGGAGTAGTATTCGATAAATATTTAAGTTTGTCGGAACATGTCACAAAAATTTGTCAAAGAGTATTCTACTCATTACGTTCTGCAAAAAGGATGAGGTACTTCCTTCCAAGAAACACAAGAAAATTATTAGTACAGAGTCTAATATTTCCAATATTTGACTACAGAGATGTAGTGTATAATAGCATGGGCAATACACTTTCATGTCGACTACAGCGAGCCTACAATGCTTGTGCTCGATTCGTATTAAATATCCCAATCCAAACTCATATTAGCCCTTTCCTCTCTCAGCTGTATAAACGGCCGTAGCCGTGTTGAAACACCGGATCCCGTGAGATCTTCGAAGTTAAGCAACATTGGGCGTGGTCAGAAGTTGGATGGGTTGCAATGCACTGTTGGTGGGGGTAAGGGAATGGAGGAGGGGAAAGGAACTGGACACTCTACCGCACGTAAACTCCGGCTCAGGAACACCTCTGCGGAGGTTCGGACCTGCCTTCGGGCAGAATAACCCTTACTACTCTCTCCGCTGTCATGGCTAAGATTGACTGAACGACGTAAATACCACGCTGTTTTCCCTTCTCCACAGTATTCTGCAAACAAGCAAACCAAACTATCTTAGAACAGACTTTAAATACCTCTCCCCTTCCGAAAGAGTTCCCTCAAGGTCATCCACACGTTCCCTCTTATCCATTCCCATTCGCCACAGTAACTCGTACAACAACTCATTCGTACCTGCTACCATACGTTCCTGGAACTCAATCCCAGCTGAAATTAAAGGCATATGCAATCCAAGGCTATTTAAAAGGAAATGTTTAATGTGGTACTCAAATATGTAAAAGGTAGATTTCAATAAAGTAAAAATTTAATAATTAGCTCTTAATTATCAATAAGTATACAAAATTGTAGAGGTTAAGTAAATTAATTTTAGTGATTTTTAGAAATAGATGTAAAAATGGTTTTATGTACATTGTTCTGTAAATTGTATAAAGGTGTTGTATAATATGGTTGGCATAATAGCAGGCTCCATAGCCTGAGCCCCGCCATATAAGAAAGGCAATAAACTAAACTAAACTAAACTAAACTAAACTAAGCTAAACTAAACTAAACTAAACTAAACTAAACTAAACTAAACTAAACTAAACTAAACTAAACTAAACATATACTGCTACCTACTGTTCTGTGTTCCTCATGCAACTGAATATTTGATTGGAATGCGTATTTTTGAGTTATTACCCTAAATAATATCAATATGTAAATACAGTACGTAGAATATTAAATGAAAAGAGCATACATTTACAACTTCGAATATGAGCAGTGTGTTTTTTCTGTAAAACTAGAAGTAATAGCCTGTAATTCTCACTTCACATGTATAGCAACCCGTGATCACGAATATATTGCACTGTACTTCAATTCATCGTACACTAGCACTGCATGTATTGCCGATACTCAATACCGAAGTAGTAATCATCCTCCGTTGGAGCTATAGTCATAAAGTTTGCTGTTGGGATATGCGATATGCAGCGGTCTTTGTCTTGACTTCACTTGTGGAGTTCTAGCTCACTTCGACTTTACGACAGCAATCTTGCTAGTTATTTATTTCAAGTCTGTGACCGTTCGTCAGTTTGGCTGCAGTAGATATGTCTAAAACACAGATCTTCACGAAATAAACCATCTATTCATCGGAGCAACACACTCAGGTCGAGCACTTCAGGCGGCCATCTTCATTGCTACAAAAATATGTAGCTAAATTTAATACCATGTCATTATAGTGTCTGTACAAATACAATTATGTATACTTTATTTACGTCCGTCTACTTAACATTATGCGGCCATGGGCTGAACCCAAAAAGGAAGACTAGCCTCGAACGATGAAATATTCTGCAAAGGTTTACCGTTGGAAAGAAGATCATGTACAGATATTTAGGAATTACCATACAGACGACTGCAAAATCTTTCTTAGTATACATCAGGGAAAGACTGATCGTATCAGTTAAAGCAATTAGCGAAATTAAAAATGTACAGCTTCTCTCCCTGGAAACTGCCTTGAAGTTGTTCGATACCAAAACACTACCCTTGTTAACATACGGAATAAAGATAATCTGGGAACACCTGACTGTAAAACAACTGGAAGATATCGAGGCTCTAAAAGCCAGATTATTGAAAAAGAGCTATGGGCTTATCAAAACACACGCCGTCTTGACTAGTTTATGTTACGGCAAAAGAAACATTTTTGTTGGAAGATCTAACTATAAGCCACTTGTTACCAAAGACACCTGCTCTGTGGAACAGACGGGAGAAGGAAGTTCAAATATGTGAAGACTTCTATACAACAGGAGCAGTGAAGACTACCAAATGGAGACAAGCAAATCATAAATTACGACGTGTGTAGACCAGGAAGGCGGTGCATTCATACCAAATTGTACATAAATAAGAAGTATCACATCCCCAGCAGTGATTGTGTGAGTGAACTTTGTAATGAACGCTGTGAACGCTACCACGTTCTAAGTTGTAAAGTACGATCGAAAAATATCTGTGAATATTCGAGTTTGTAATTCAAAATTTTTGCTCACTTAATAAAATATATCGCCTGTAATTCCCATAATCCAGCATATGAAGTAAGCAGGCTTCCCCCGCCTCTACTGTACATAATATTTTAACTTCTATTATAAGTGGCACAAAAGTATTAAAACCTTATTATTTTGATATATTCCTGAAGTGTGTGTTAGTAAATAGGTTTGTAGAAAGTGACATAATGTTTGTGTTGCCAAAATCTCATATAAAGTGTTTGACGAAACTTTAAAACAGAACTATCGGTATATTTCTACAGCTCATACGCAAAGTTTCATCACTTAACGGCTCCGAGACACCCAGCTGTTTTCCAGCTATAAATTATAATATTACCGTTCATTATTTCCACCAAACGCTTATTACTATTAAATGCAGGGATGTTTGTGGATTTTTATTAGTTTTATTACTGATTAAGAGAACCAATTTGATGTCACACAATAAAAAACATAAACTTTTATTGTCGTTCGACAAGAATTTACTTTGAACTGGCCTCTTCTCTAGCCAAGTCTCTCGAATTCCTTCAATTGTCTTTTTCAAAGAATCCCTCAAAGACATCTGCGCTGCGGTCGTAGAAGACGATGCTCTTGCACCCAAGTTTCATTGAAATCTGCCTGGTCTTACATAAAGAGTTCCCTTGTCAACCGGGCATTGACAGGAAATGCACCCGAGTGTGATTCGCTCTAGTTTTTCTTGGTTTCGCTTGAATTTACATACTTACCTTGTTTGTGCTCTTAATAATAATGACGATAGTCATTCGATTCGGATTTTTGCAATTTTAGAGGAACATGCCTGCAAATATACAGATGTGGATACTTCACATTGATGTAGTAGTTTCAATTATACCATATCACTTTCACATCTCACGTCGATGTTCATTTAGACCAAATAACATTCCAATTAAACATTTCATTGAGAAGATGTATCATAGTCTCAATTTCAATCATATTTTAAAATTAATAAGAAATTATGCGTCGAGATATGCATTATAATTACTGTGTATATTTTACGGTGTTTCTTGCTTTGGTCTTCAATATGTTACTAATGCACTTCCCGAATTAGTTTTTCTTATAGTGTTCTAAAAATGTTGTAGGTCATAATTTTGTTTCTAAATAAATATGTTTTGGATTATAATGCAAAGCAGTCGAACTATACATAAATGTATTCTGTAAATTATAATCCTCAATTTGTGAAACTCAAGACTAACCATCAATTGATTATGATAATTGGTGATTTAAGGCGGGTACAGACATGCGCGCCTAACTCCGTAACGTAACCACGTCGCGCGCCAAGGTTAAACGGGGCAATGTTACGCACCGCGGTTGCTAGGTAAACTTTTCTACCCCGCGCCGCAGGTCGTAACGCGTAACCTACCAGCGTTCCGCCAGTTGAGACAGTGCAGCTTTGAAAGATGGATTTAGCTGCAGCAGCCTTTATTTATTTGCATTATGCAAGTAAACGGAAACATAGGCGATGTTGGCAAACTCGGCTATATTCATGTAGAACTACACATGGTGGTTCAAATTTGCTGGCTGACATGAAGTTTCAGACAGTTAGTGGGCATTATAAACATTTTACTTGCTAAACCTGACCAAGGCGTCGTTTCCGTTTCCAACGCTTTGTGTTGATTTTTGTTTTCGAGTTCCGCGCAAGGGTATTCTTGCTTAGGCAATCAAGTCGGAGGTTTAAATGTTTCAATATGGGTAGGTTTTTTTTACAGATAGGCCTTATGGCGACGATGGTATAGGAAAAGCCTAGGAGTGGGAAGGAAGCGGCCGTGGCCTTAATTAAGGTACAGCCCCAGCATTTGTCTGGTGTGAAAATGGGAAACCACAGAAAACTATCTTCAGGGCTGCCGAGAGTGGGGTTCGAACTCACTATCTTCCGGATGCAAGCTCACAGCTGCACGCCCTTACCGCACGGCTAACTCGCTCGGTAATATGGGTAGTGAAAGCATAGTAAAACAATTATTAAACACGTTTTTCATCAAGTGAAAATAAACAAGTGATTGACTGTAGCCGACCCTGCTCAGCGATTTTCAGGCCTGACGACGGTTTTCTGTACTTTAGTTTTACAATATTATATTATTACAGTATATAAACCAACGGCCGTAGCCGTGTTGAAACACCGGATTCCGTAAGATCTCAGAAGTTAAGCAACATTGGGCGTGGTCAGGAGGTGGATGGGTCGCCACGCGCTGTTGGCAGGGGGTAAGGGAATGGAGGAGCGGAAAGGAACTGGCCCACCCTACCGCACGTAAACTCCGGCTCAGGAACACCTCTGCGGAGGTTCGGACCTGCCTTCGGGCAGAATAACCCTTACCTACAGTATATAAGATTTTTAGAACGGTGAAGTGACTGAACTGACCGAAATACACATTTCGTCTTTGAAAGAAAGTCGTAATTCTCTGCAGACTTTTCTTTTTCTTTTCCTCTCCATGCCTTTCTATTACATTCACGAATGTGCAAACTTATATGTAATTCATAAATTTAATCTATAACAACGCCTGAACTTCTGGGGCAGGAAATACCACTGTCTTATGCGTGTTGTACACCATTACATTTTCCTGTCAGTTCAACATTTCACAAGAAATTTGTCAAATTTTGTCAAAGACTGTTCAACATTGCTGAAGGTTTGATAAGATTTGAATTGATTTGGCAAGGTTTGATAGCATTTCGTTTTAACATAAAGGAAAGGGAAACAGCTGTTGTAGTTGTTGGACTAGCAGCGGGGTACAGTCTTAAAACGAAGAGAAACGCGCAATAAATCACAATTTACATGGGAAAAATATTAATGTAGTTATCTTCAACATAATTTTTGCAATGTATTTACTGCCATAACATCATCTGTAGAGGTTAAGTTATACTTCATAGCTATACTCACATTAATTGAATAAAAATAACAGCAATGAAACGGAAATACGTATCTTATTACATGAAAACATATTAGAAATTCAATAATAATAATAATAATAATAATAATAATAATAATAATAATACATGTTTTTCCTTCTTTCTTAATCCGTTTACCCTCCAGAGTTGGCTTTTCCCTCAGACTCAGCGAGAGATCCCACCTCATCAATTTGATAGGGCCTAAAGTTGCTAAGAAGGATACCACATTCAGAGAGGCTATCTCGGTGCAAGAGAGACTGGCAGTGACAGTACGATTTCTAGCAACCGGTGATTCAAATACTAGTCTGCAGTATCTTTTCAAAATATCCAAACAGTCGATTAGTGTTATCGTACCGGAATGTGTCAAGCTCTGATTGAAGCACTAAACGGAAATATAAACGTTAGTAAGGAATTTATTGCTGGGATATTCTATGTTTCATACATCAAACATTATCTATTTTAATTGCTTATTCAACACAGAAACACTACTTTGTAAGTCTAACCAAGTCCTGAAAATCCATATCCACATCGTGGGAATTGCTTACTGTATTTCACTCAGTGGACAGACTGGAGTTGGAGTGAGGAGAATTGGGTGTAGTAGTAGTATTCGGCGAGGATAAGAAAGCTGAAGGAGTGGGTGTTGAAACGGTGTAACCTTGAAAATGTGATGGGTTCGGCAGCTGATGAACATTATGTTGTGCAGCATGATGGGGATATTGGGAATATGTAGAGTGAACCGGAGAATGGAGTGGATGGGGAAAGTGGTCATTCCTTAAAATTTTGTTGAAATGCCTGGGATGGCCAGTTAGCCACAACATTTCCTTAGCTCTGTATATTTCAATAAAATGCAGTGTGTTTTGCTCGGTCCACAACATTTTTACTGATCAAGCAGACAGAGGCGAATGTGTGTTACGCGCCGAGGTCCTGTGTACGTCCAAGCTTGCTGTAACTTCCGCGCGCGCAGCTCTTTGATGTGACGCGGGAAAACCGACAAGCAGTGGAACGCAGCGAACCTCGTTCCGTATCGTTCATGTTGCGGGCTAAGGTTGCGCGACGAGGTTACGCAGTACCGTCCAGACAGGAGCGCGACGCGGTTACGTTACGATGTTCTGTTACAAGTCTGGACGCGCCTTAAGGGAAGGACAAATAGTTTGTTAATCTCTGGACGTCAATTGCGTAATCTTTAGGTGCATAGAGAAACGTTAGTGTATTGCGAGTAATGATAACAAATTAAGACATTTGTTTCAATTTGATAATGTAGATTGAGTTCTAGAAGTATGTCGCAGAATGCAGACTATCTTTCCGTAACCCATGTCGGTTTAGTCTGATCACCGGATGCGTAAGATACAGACCAATAATGCACAATCTTCTATGTTTGAAATATTATGCCATGCTGTGTTTGCCGTGATTAGTGGCCTGTTGCGAAAATTTTCCTTTGTTCCAGGACTTTTCTTCAAATCTTGCACATATCTCATCGGCTTTTACTGGGCTGCCTGTCTTGGTTTATTATGATACTAGCAAGATACCCGTGCTTCGCTACGGTATTATACTGAAATTTATAATTGAATGCTTATTGTTTTAGATATATAATCCGCCGAAATTCGCGATCTGACTCGTTTTCTGCGAGAATCCACCAAAATTCCCGATCTGGCTCGTTTTCTATTAGATTACGGCACGTTTCCTCCCATTTTTCAATCTTCCTTTCCAGGAATCGATTTCGTACTTCCCGGGCTAGGCTCAGGTATTCCTCCCGGTCAGTTGGGTCCGTAAATCTTTGCCATCTTTCCTATAATCATTTTAATATGTATAAAATCCTTCAGAAGATCCGGCGTGGTGTCATATTGGGTGCTTTGGCGGCACTGAACCCGCGGCCGGACTGCATTCTTAGTCATTACCCGTCCAGGAGCCGTTTCCAGCGCGGTCCGCACATTTGACGACGGTCCGGAACATTATTATTATTATTATTATTATTATTATTATTATTATTATTATTATTATTATTGTTATTACTATTATGTGTTGCTGGAATGGCTGATGACAGGGAAAACCGGAGTATCCGGAGAAAAACCTGTCCCGCCTCCGTTTTTTCCAGCACGAATGTCACATGGAGTGACCGGGATTTTAACCACGGAACCCAGCTGTGAGAGGCCGGCGCGCTGCCGCCTGAGCAACGGAGGATACTTATAAGTACATTAATAACAGTAAAATCAATAGGTCTCACCTCCTTCTACACCCCACCGCCGTTAAGTTTATTTACCGCCACCTCCCCCCCCCCCCAAAAAAATGAAAAGAAGGCTTGTTTCTTTATGTTTAAAGGTGATTCCAAACACCAATGTTCACGTCTATTGCCTTCAGTTTTGAGATATAAGTATCCCCATAAAAATAATTAAATTTTTTCACTTCATTTCACACTACTCCCCCCCCCCCCCACAAGTGAATTTTCCCGCAAAAAAATACTTGTTTCTTTAATAGTAAAAGATCTTCTAAATACAAATTATCACGACTCTAACTTCTTCACTTTTTGATTTATGTGTCCTCATGAAAGGAATTCAACTCCTTAAAACTCCCACCCTCCAAGATGGTTTCCCCACCAAAACGCGTTTTTCTTTGTTTTTAAAGGAGATCGAAATACGAATTTTCACGTCTGTAACAACTTTAGTTTTTATTAGATGTATGCATTCTCATACAATTAAGTCAATTAAATTTTCAATTCTTTCACCCCCCCCCCCTCTCTTTGGATTTTCCGAGAATACGTCTTTCTTTACTTTTAAAGCAGATTGCAAATATTAAATTTCACGTCTGTAATATCTTCATTTTTGAGATATCAGTAGCCTAATTAAAAGAACTCAACACCATTTTCAGTCACTTTTACCCACCCCCACCACCCAAGTGGTATTTCCGAAAACTAAAAATACACGATTCGTTATGTTTAATAGAGATAAAAAATACCATTTTTCACTTCTGTAACATGTTAAGTTTTTTTAGATATACTGTAAAAGTTCTCATTTTAAAATTTCACCCCTTTTGAGTTCCCCTTAAGTGGAGTTTCCAAAAACAAATCACCTATGTTTCCTTACATTTACAGGAGATTCCAAACACCCACTTTTTACGTCTGTAACATTTTACGTTTCCAGGATATTCTGTAGATATAGTCTTTCAAAAAATTCACCCAAAATTGTCACTCCTGTTTAACAGCCATTAATTGGATTTTCCAAAATCTAAAAAATACGTGTTTCTTTATTTTTAAAGGAGGTCCCATATACAAATTTTCAGTTCTGTAATAACTTCAGGTTCTGAAATATAAGTATCCTCATTAAAGGCATTCAACCCATTTTTCACCCTTTTACACCCCTCCTATTAGGATTTACAGGAAACAAAAAATACGTGTTCCTTAATTTTTAGAGGAGATTCTAACTACCAATTTTTACATCTGTAAATTTTAAAGTTTTAAGATGTAGACACACTCATTTTAAAAAATTCACCCCCCTTTTCATCCCCCAGTATTTGGATTTTACAAAAACGAAAAAATACGTGTTTCTTTACTTATAAAGTAGATACAAAATACCAATTTACAGGTCTGTAATATCTTCAGGTTCTGAAATATAAGTGGCCTCATTAAAGCCATTCAACCCATTATTCACCCTTTTACACCCTTCCTATTGGGATTTTCCGAAAACGAAAGAATACGTGTTTCTTTATTTTTAAAAGAGATCCCAAACACCAATTTTTAGGTCTGTAATATCTTCAGGTTCTGAGATATAAGTAGCTTCATTAAAGGCATTCAACCCTTTTTTCACCCCTTTTCACGATTCATATTGCGTTTTTCCGAAAACAAAAAAAATACGTGTTTCTTTATTTTTAATGAAGATTCTAAATACCAATTTTTACATCTGCAAACTTTAAAAGTTTGGAGATATAGATTCACTCATTTTAAAAATTCACCCCTTTTTCACCCTCCCATTAATTGGATTTTCCAAAAACAAAAATATACGTGTTTTTTTATTTTTAAAAGAGATCCAAAGTACAAATTTTCAGGTCTGTAATATCTTCAGTTTCTGAGATATAAGTACCGGTATCCTGATTAAAGGCATTCAACCCATTTTTCCCCATTTTCACCCTTTTTCACCCCTCCTATTGGCATTTTCTGAAAACAAAAAATACGTGTTTCCTTATTTTTAAAGATTCTAAATACCAATTTTTACATCTGTAAACGTTTAAAGTTTTGAGATATAGATACACTCATTTTAAAATTTCACCCCCCTTTTCACCCCCTTAGCGAAGGAATATCCAAAAATCCTCTCTTAGCGAGCACCTACATCTTAATATGAATATATCACCAAAATTGCATTTCTTTATGTCGAGTAGTTTTGGCTCGTCGATGATGAATCAGTCAGTCAGTTAGTCAGTCAGTCAGGACAAGTTATTTTATATATATAAATTCTTTTAGAAGTACCCTTCCGAATAGTATTAGTGGAAAAAGTGAGTTTTCGATGTTCATTAATATTTAATATTTTCTATTGTAAGTAGTAGGTACTTCAGCGTTATGAATGTAAACCAATAACATGTACTATTAAATAATAATGGTGTTTACATCGCACTGACTACTTTTACGGTCTTCGGAGACACCGAACTACCGAAATTGTTTCCCGAAGGGGTTATTTAACGGCAAGTTTACCAACACGAGGCTAGCGTATTTAAGCACCTAAAAATGCCACTACTGAGCCGTGATTGAACCCATCAACTTGAATTCAAATGGCCAGCGTTCCACCGTCTGAGCCACTCAGCCCCGTCATGCACTATTAGTTAGTATCTAAGTATTTCATAAATTTGTGTTTTATCCACTATGCAAGTGCACATACATTAAAGGAGTGTAGAAAGAATTGTATGAAAGTCAAACAAATGAATATTATGTCCTCAGGGAAAGGACTTATGAAGATCGATTTCTAAATGACAGACACGAAAATGGAGTAGGTAGAGTATACCAAGTACTTCGGATGAATCTTCTCTCAGGAACGTAATATATCACTGACATATGTGCGGGTATCTAAAATGCAGTATAAAATGGATGTATCAAAATTCAGATCCCAAACTTCTAGGGATGAGAAGAGCAGGAAGTAGTTTTTCCATAGGTTTGAAATCAATAGCCTAAGTACATTTAGAGGTGGTTGAGAATAAAATTGTATGTCCAACCGTCGTCCATTTTCTCTACGGGGTCCGACATGAAATGAGATGAGTCTTCCTAGCGAGTTTCCACGACTGGATTTCCTTCTTCACGTCATCCTCATTAGGAGAGTTAATGAGATGAAATGAATGCCATGATGTATGATAGTAGGAAGGGACAGGATGAAACCAAGTGTCGGAACATAGCCTACTCCTACCGCTTAGCACCAAGGGGGAGTGTTAAAGGCTTAACGTCATCGTCCGACGGACGAATTAGCATCAACAACGTCGTACTCTATGCCCTCACTCCATGTGAACATTACGTGAGATTTAAAATTAAATGCAGGCTTTTAACACGCAATCTAGTAATTAGAAATTGTATACCACCACAGCTCCTACCCTACTGGCCAACATTCCGATGGTTTGAAACGTTTGTTCCGGTCACTTTTATCATCTCTAGAAGTTAGAGTATTAGATCTTGATACACGTTGTATATGTAAGAAATAAAAGTTAAAGCCGAAGAAAGTTAAGTTCCGTATGTAACTCAGGTATTACAAAAATAATGTTTCTGTGTTTTTCGACTGCATTTTGTAAAGGATAAGTCTGCAGTCCAAATTATCAATGCATTTTTATTAATTGAGATCGATTACAATATATAAGAGATATGGATTAAGAACATGTTACTCGTAAACCGGAGGGATGTGGTCATAAAATACACATGGGTAAAGGGATACTAAGATTGTACTGAAGAGAGGAAGACCTAGTCGATGAATTTTGTATGATAAAATTTCAAAAAAGTATACATCGGAAGCACTTTAACTTAACAAAATAATTACCGGGACACTTCGCTCAAAATCACTTGCAGATCGAACGTTTAAGGATACAAGTCTGCAAAAAACAAATATAACATTTCCAATAACAGGCGGAGATTACTGTTTTAAAGAACCCTATAAACATTTTATTGACTAGTGATATCAACATATTGGTGTCCTAGTATTGTAAAATATAAGAGAGCGTATTAGAACATGTGTTACGAGCACTAAGTGTTTGAGAGTCGTGGACTAATAACTTCACCATTGTGATATGTACTTAGTTTATCAGGAATTTTCCTCAGCATACTTATTATTGCAACTCCTTTCTTTGAAATATAATGTTGCTGGGGATGAAGTGAAAGTAATATTCTTCATCTCACTTACTAGCGATTGAACTCGAGTATTTGAAGACATACTCCAAGACCAAACATGCTTTCGATTATTTTGTTTATAAGGTTCTTGACTGCGTTGTGGAAATCTGACCACTAATAAGATGTTTGCCACACTTAAATAGTTTCAAAATAATAGCAGTGATACCAGATAACAGATTTCAGAAAATCACCGTTAATTAACCTTCATTCTAGTTTTCATATGCCGCCTGATGTACCGGTATTCAAGAACTATCAGGCTCATACATCGTAGTATAAACATTGACGTGTTTTCGTTCCGGAATCTCAGTTTCCGTACCTCTGTGCATCCACTTTGAAATAACACTCAAATAAGTTCTGGGTAAGGCCAAAGTAGCTAGAATTCTCCAATACATCGAAGTACATACTTTTACTTTCAATGATAGACTAGTACTTGGATCTGATACTTTTAAGAAAACAATTTTGCTTTGCAATATTTGCTTTCTTGTAGTTTTTAAATCATTTCTCATTTTATAACGGGTATTTTATTTGAACACTGTAATTGATATGCTCCTCAGAACACAGATCTACGACTGTTCGGAACTTACTAATTCATTTTCTACTTCTGATCAGGTGTGTGGCTTTGGCTCTGGTGATTGGTGTAAGTCAACTGGGTGCTGTCTTCGGCAACATGGGAATGGCCGTCAGAATCACCGGAACTTGCGTTTTCCTTGTATCAACACTTGCTATCTGTATTGCGGCCACGGGACTACTGAGTATTGCACTCCCTGATACAGTGGGAATGTCCTTACGGTGAAACCTGTATCGTTGGCAAAATATATTTTCTTTCTTAATAAAGATGATTTTATTATAGACGTTCATCACAGGAAAATACAAATATACACTAAGATATATTTGAGGATAATCTCATCATTAATAACGCTTTAGTCATTTCTACGAAAAGCATTTAAATATAGCTACAACACTGATAAAAGAAAATAGGTAATTTGATAAATAGATTATACCCTTCCGAACTTTTACTCAGATTAAAAGGTGATAATGGATGTTTTCTATTTTAGATTATAAAATGTTACGAATTTATATTCTCCAGGAATATATTTATGATAAACACCATTATAACCTCGGAAATCCATATTTTTATTTTGAGTTTTTCCTACATTGTACGGTAGGATGCTGTAGAGACAAAGAATAATGTAAAAATATATAATTTTGGTTAATATATTAGCTTATACCTTCCATTGTCTTGTAAAAAGACGTCCCATAATTCGAATGAATTCTGTCAAAAGATTAACATCATTTCTTGGCTTTTAATGTAAATGAAATTCCCACGTATCTTGCCGTGAATATTAACAATATAACGAAATTATTTCTGTTAATATTGATAAGTATTACACTCATCCGACAGATGCACTTTTCCATAAAGATTTAGTTAATTATTCTCTCCTGGTTTACGTGTTCAGTCCTCCTTTAGAGATCACATGATTACATTCATGTCTTACGTTTATATAAGTCACGGTTCTGAAGCCAATGCGTTTAATATCCGTTCCCTTTGATAAGATGTAACAGAAACATTGCTTAATTCCAACCTAATAAAAAGCGAATAGTTAATTTCGTAGTGATCACTCTGGAAGTCTATAGGTATACGTGCCATGATTTTCGTGATAGCCCATTGCACATTTTGGTCGCGAAGGATGAGGACGCATAGTTTTATAACGGTACCTTATGTAAAGGTGGAAGTATTTCCTTCGCGGACAAGTGGAGTACGGTACTTTTACGTATGCAATGCGGGTGAACGTTCAGGGGGCTACTCAAGGGTGTCTATAGGGTATGTACTATGCACAATAATACCCTTAAATGTGGACTTCAAATAGAACAGTGTTACTTGTTTTACGTTACATTTGCTGCTTATACGGTTTTCGAAGACGCCGAGGTGGCAACATTTCTTTCCTCAGGAATTCTTTTACTTGGCGGTAAATCTACCCACACGAGACTGGTGTATTTGAGCACTTACAAATATCACCAGACTGAGCCATTGCATACGTTGTCAACATAGGCTCTGAAGCCAGCACTCTATGCTCAGCCACTCACCCTGGCCCAAGAAGGAATATTGGAGGTATTCATTTATGAAATATACAGTTGTCGTCGTCATCATCGTAATCTTTCACCAACTTCAGTTTCCCTGGTGTGATTCACAAGCATACGCGATTTTGCCCGGCCCTTTTATAGTTTCTGCTCTTCCATATCCTTCAATTTTGCTCCCCAATTTTTACAGTCTCCATCTATCCCTTCATTGTCCTTCCCACTGGCATCTTTCCTTTTACTTCTCTGTGGAAGTATTGCCTTGTTGTTCTAGGGGTGTCCATTCTCATCAGTTGTTCGTACCACTGAAGTCTGCACCTTCCTATGATATCAATCAATCAATCAATCAATCAATCAATCAATCAATCAATCAATCAATCAATCAATCAATCAATCAATCAATCAATCAATCAATCAATCAATCAATCAATCAATCAATCAATCAATCAATCAATCAATCAATCAATCAATCAATCAATCAATCAATCAATCAATCAATCAATCAATCAATCAATCAATCAATCAATCAATCAATCAATCAATCAATCAATCAATCAATCAATCAATCAATCAATCAATCAATCAATCAATCAATCAATCAATCAATCAATCAATCAATCAATCTATATATCAATCAATCAATCAATCAATCAATCAATCAATCAATCAATCAATCAATCAATCAATCAATCAATCAATCAATCAATCAATCAATCAATCATATACATTTAAGGCTGTTGCCCTGGTGGTAGACCCCTATCAGATGTTTACTTAGTCTTTTCTGAAATGATTTCAAAGCATTTGGAAATTTATCGAACATTTCCCTTCATAAATTCTTCTAATCCTTAATTCTTCTTTCTATTAATAAATATTTGCCCCAATTTGTCCTCGTGAATTCCAACTTTATCTTCATGTTAATCTTTCCTACCTTTAAAAGCTCCGGTCAAGCTAATTCCTCCACTTATTGTCATTCCACTCCATCTCTCCATTGACTTTCGGAACATACCGCTTAGTCGAACAGCTCGTCTCCTTACACCCAAGTCTTCCCAGACCAAAATGTGCAATATTTTCATAACACTACTTTTTTGTCGGAAAGACACTTGAAGATGACGAAATCGTCGCAGTGTTATTGATAAACCTACGAAAGTCGTATTCCGCGTTAGTCACAGCGATCGAAGGCCGTGACGAAGGAGATTTGACAGTGGAATATGTGACTGAGAAAATTCTGGACAAATATCACAGACGAACCGATGCTGCAGTCTGAACCAGCGATAACTCGGAATTGCGCTTCGTTCAACGGTGGCAGACACATATCTTCAGGGCAATAAAATTGGCTACAATAAAGTAATGAAGTCAAAAAATTGATAAAGAAACTTGCGAGTGCTACTTTTTACGTAACCCAAGGCATTTAAAGC
This sequence comes from Anabrus simplex, assembly GCF_040414725.1. Classification (NCBI taxonomy): domain Eukaryota; kingdom Metazoa; phylum Arthropoda; class Insecta; order Orthoptera; family Tettigoniidae; genus Anabrus; species Anabrus simplex. Next base: position 1,419,505,030 of record NC_090265.1, on the reverse strand, counting down.
AGTATTGTAGATGGTAAATGGATACAGGACAAAAAATAATCCCGTTCCTGGAGATGATGTATAGATTCTAGAGCAACAGATCACATGACTAATTTCATAAGTTGCTTTTATCTCTCTGCGATCTGAACGATGCAGTTTATCTTCTTTGGCTCAAGAGTGATGGCTGTTGGGGCTGGTAAAAATTATTGCACTGCAAGATGCCTGACAAGAATATTAATAAAATACATTTCAAGGATGTCGTCTATGTTTCACAATTAGACTGTAGTCTAATTCAGTAAAGCGGATAGCCGAGAAAGGCCACGTTGAAGTTGATAAAATACTTAAAATAAGAACTAGGAAATTATTTCAGCAACAGAAATTTACGGAAATTAACTTAGATTCAAGTTAGTGACCATAAAATGTTCAGCGAGTATCACGAGAGAAGCAGTTTATTTACATCCGTGTCATCGAAGATTCATACACTGAGACCCAGGAGCACTTAAACGCTTGGCCAGAGAAAATATAGCCACAGGAGCTTAAAGTTCTTCATGTTCTGAGAAGGTAATATGTTCGAACTGTAGAAAAGGAGAATTAATATCAGCAAAATTTTCAAATAATCAGTGTAGTTTCACGGACTTACTCTCTGCAATTCTTATGCATATCGTTTGTGGATATGTTTAGCAATTTAGGCAGCGTAAAGCGAGAGAGCGCTCGATTGTTAACGCCGCCGAGCTTCATTCAATGGTCCCACATACCAAGAGCAGGGATTCTGCTGTTAAAGTATAAGAATTGTTATTGTATGCGACCTTTTATAGACTGTTATCTGGTCCCGGAGACTTACTATACAGAACATTTCATGTTCTGCATATCTTACACATGTAAGTTAGTTAGTGGATATACATATTTAGCAGTTTAGGTGGCGTTAGCTGGTCAAGTGTTCAATATGTCACGACTTTCTTCGAGGTTTTTCGTAGAAACCGTTACTGCTCGGAATCCTTTCGTCACAGTCCAATATTTAACAGTTGGAAATCTTCCTCGGGAGATTCTCTTGGCTAGTCAGCGGACCGTGGACCGTCTGCCAGGCGCTGGAACTTACTACAAATCACTGTGCGGAGCGCCCAGCTTATCTTCCTTATCTCAAATACGTTTACGTTGTAATATAATTTTTTCACACGAAAACCACTAAGATATTGCAAAAACTATTATTTTTACTATTTTGTTTGTGTGCTTTAGTAAATATTGCAGACCTACTTTAAAACCCAGAATAGTTTAAAAATCATTTTTAAATGCCTCGTTACACCGGAAATGTTAGTATTTACAGTTCCCAATTACTTGAAAGAATGTAACGTATCTACGCTATACACGTACAGATAAAATAAACCAAAGCTCAACAATCAGGAAATGATTTTAACCATAAAAGTCTGAATAAAATACACAAGACTAAATACTGCATGTTGTTACTTTTCCTGAAAATAGTAAGTACTGCACTAACGTTATTGCTTTTTTATTACTAACAAAAGTCAATAATAATAATAATAATAATAATAATAATAATAATAATAATAATAATGGAGCCCTCTTTCACAAAAGTATTTTAAGGCTGTAGTTTATTATCACAAAATATTTCAAAACAAAAGATTAAGAGTTCAATTTCTTAAAGATAATAATAATAATAATAATAATAATAATAATAATAATAATAATAATAATAATAATAATAATAATAATAATAATAATAATAATAAATCTACATAACAAAAATAACATTACTACTAATTTAGGCTTACCTTTCAGGGCTTAATTTTGTTCATTTTCTTCGATTTTTTCCGTGGAGCGTCAGCATGCTCATCCTTAGTCCAGCTTTCAATCACTGACCTCTTGAGTCCTCTCTTTTTATTCAGTTCATTCATTCGAATAAATGAACGAGTTCTCACAAAACACGTAACAGCCAAGTCGTCGACTTCAACTATACTTAGGTCTGATGATGTTTATCAGTTCCTTCATCACTCTTGGGCACTTCCTTAGACCATTTCCGAGAAACCTTTGAAAATCCTTTTCTAGTTCGCAAACAGTGTCGAACCACTGGGGAGATGGATTCATTAGGCCTCCTCTAGACAAAGCCGAGATCCTGTCAGGGTTCCTAATATTAATGCATTTTCCAGTTTTTCCTCCGTAGATGAAGCTAGCGGTGATTCCCTTTCTCGTAACTCGGTATGCAATATACCCCGCCAACATTTTCAATACTTCCTTATTTTCATTATGTAAGCAATCTTCGAGATTGTTCTGCTCAGTAAACTGATCTATTAATGAGTCAACTATACAATTAAAGTCTTCATACTCTGAATCATAAATTTCCAAGTTAGTTTCGATTGATTCTATGGTGTCATTAGTAACAGCACAGTCTGCTCCGTTGAGGACATCTACAGTTAATGTTTCACACTCTTCCCTGTTGCAGTTTGCAGTTTTAATTATGTCATATGCACTTTTGCTCAGTAATAGGGACTTTATTCTCTGGGTAACTGTTGTGGGCAGGAGGTGGCCATACAAAATATACGATATAGCCTTAGCCACAGTGCCAGAGAGAAGTTCGGCAGCTTTTCTTACGTTTTGTTGTTTACTACCAGTTACTAGTAAATGTTGTTCGATTATTTTATGAGTGAATTTTAAGTCCCCAATTTTCTGATACTGTACTAAGTCTACAAAGATGTCTTGCTTGATTGCTTGAGTGAAATCACTGACACCAAAGATATTATAGACTGATATTTACGCGCCAAACAATGCGTAGTGTAATCGGAGGGACGGGCCAGTGACGTCACGACCACGGCAGTCCACTGCGCATCCGTCTCGTGACACCTACCGTCTCTCTTCTAGCTACCGTGAGTCAGAGTGACGTGGTTACGTCAGAGGCCGTGAGGGTCAATGCCAGTCAGTTTCAATTACTGCACTGACACCCGAGTTCGAAAAGGAGGCGGAAATTATTTTTAAAAAGGGGCCCTCAAGGAATTTGACTGCAGAGAGCCAGTGCAAGCAAGTGGTCGTGCAAAGTACCTACAATGAAGGCTATGTTATATCGAAAAGGTATGAAGTAGAACGCCACTACGAAACGAATCATGCTCATTCGCATCAGACTGTTGAAGAGGATGACTGAATAAAAACGGCTGAAAAGTTTTAAATATTACTTTCAGAAACTCAATGAACAGCGAAAGTCACAAAACACTACAACATCGCGCAAATCAAGCATAAAAGTAGATGTTGAATCACGTATTAACGTTTCACTGAATGAATAACGGGAATTTTACTTTTCTTAGTGAAAATTCTGTTGTTCCAAGAAATAGTTAATAGTAGCTTAAACGCTTAAATCCCGCACCTGTGTACGGTCGATCAAAGAAATAATGAGCCCATGGTCTCCCCTACCAAGAGCAGGGATTCTGCTGTTAAAGTATAAGAACTGTTATTGTATGCGACCTTTTATAGACTTTGATTTGGTCCCGAAGACTTACTATACAGAACATTTCATTTCCTCACTGGTACATTTTTCAGAACAAATGAATACATAGATATAGTCTACTCTAATGTTTGTCATGGTAATCCACAGAGACATTTTATCTACATGGGAGGTGAACTATATTTTAATAATAATTAAAAGTAAGTCTGAAAATATTAAATGCGAGGAAAATTTAATTGTTTTTTCTTTGAGCAACTGCACATTGTAACACAAAAAATGTAACGTATCAGTTTTCCTTGAATGTGTAAACATAGGACAATTCAACCATGCCTGTTAATATTGAACGCAGTATAAATGAAACAGGAAAACTTGATGAATAGTTGTTGTTGCTATTATACTGTTTATGAACACTGTACTTCAATCAACATTTTATTGAAAATGGTGCAAGGAAAGCTTCATAGTCGCTTGACTGTGACGTACGCTTGGCATGTAAGTTGTTCGCATTTCACTCAACGGTCACACTGAGGTGGATTCAACGGGTCCCCAGTTCGGCAACTCTGCTCTAGGCAAATGTGAATACCACATAAAAATTTGTCCAGCGGTTATCGAGTTATAATGGTTTAGGCAGCGTTAAGCTGAGCTTCACGAATGCTCATTCCTTACCAAGCACAGGATTTCTACAAAATACGTAAAGACAAGTATTGTGGATTAAATTTTAAAGATAGATATACGGTCCTGAGGAATTTTTGCAGAACTTTATATGCTTTTAACTATTATGCATATATCGTAAGCAGCGCAGGCCGAAAAAGTTTTCGCCTGGCGTCATTTTATTTGAGTTGTTTCGCATAAATCGTTACTGCTCGATCTATCCCATCCGACCTCCCTTGGTCAACTCTTGCTTTTTCCGACTATGACGGTATTAGAGCACTGGAGGCCTAGGGAGTTTTTCATTTTCACGCCCTTCGTGGCCGTTGTCTTTCTTTGACCGATACCTTCATTTCTCGAAGTGTCGGATCCCTTCCATTTTTATCTCTGATTAGTGTTATATAGAGGATGGTTGCCTAGATGTAATTCCTCTTAAAACAAAAATAACCACCACCACCATCACCTTCCTTTGATCACAGTTCAATAATTAATACATGGAAACCTTCCTCGGGAGGTTATTTATGACAACACAAAAACGGCATAACATCCGTTCAGCAATTCCCCAGTTATAACCGGGCGCCAATACATATATACAGCCAGAGGGACACTCAGAAATTCGGCGATTAAAAGACAAGTTAGCCAGAAAAGCCTCAGCTTATATACCCGAGGGGACGGTTCGAGAGGGTTCTGGACTAAATCCTGACACACCCTCTCATTTTTATTGGGTAAACCAAAACTCTAAATGTTTGAAAAAATCATTACCTACAAGAAGCCAGTGATTGGCTAAAAAATATTTACAGAAAATTAGTGATTGGCCAGATTCAAAAAGAGAAAGAAGAGTTGCAAACCTTGAAAAACATAATGACACAAAACTTCTTTAAATCATTAATTCTTTTACCTTGCACCAGAGTGCATTACCTCAGTTTTTGTAACGACATACATGGAAAAAGGTTCCAACTTCTTGACGTAAACCACAACAAAACCAATAAATACAGACAGTATAACTCTATAATTTAATGGTGACATCTTCTGGTCAATGTCCCAACTTCATGGCGTAGCTGTTTCAAGATTTGTATGAGAGAGAGCGTTCTTTAAGGCGCTTCTTTTAAATGTGCGGGGTTGAGGTGTACCACCCGGTACAATAATAATAATAATAATAATAATAATAATAATAATAATAATAATAATAATAATAATAATAATAATAATAATAATAATAATAATATTAATAATAATAATAATATTCTTTGTTGACTTCAAAAAAGTTTATGATTTAATAGCCCGACAGACTCTATTCAACATACTTGAGGAATTTCAAGTCGACGGAAAAACAAGGGAATTGATCAAGCAAACTCTAACAGGCACAACACCGATAGTTAAATTTTTAGGAGAAATTTCAGATCCATTCGAAATTACAACAGGAGTCAGAGAAGGCGATGGATTATCACCACTACTATTCAATCTACTTCTGGAAACAGTGGATCGAGAATGGAAAAATGAAACTAAAGGGATCAATATTGGTAGACTTCTCAAAAACAACAGTCGCCTTGATTGCCTCGTCTTTGCAGATTACTTGGCAATTCTCTCCAACAACAAACATGAAGCACTCCAGTCAGTAGATAAACTTCATGAAATAGCGGCAAGAACAGGTCTGCAAATTTCGTATGAAAAGACAAAGTATATGGAAGGTACAAAATCGGGATTTAACAAGCATCCACTAATCACTAGATATGGGAAAATCTCCCAAGTAGATAAATTCATATACCTAGGCGAAATTATACAAACAAACGGGATAAATCAGCAAGCAAACAAAGAAAGAATTACAAAAAAACATACAAAATTGTCTGAGGCAGATACAACAAAAAATCTATATCCCAAAACGCAAAATTACGACACTACAACACAGTTGTAAAACCAGAAGCCCTTTATGCATCAGAAACGCTGATAATTGGTGGCAGATCACAAATAAAAAACACCGAAAAACAAGAGAGGAAAATTCTCAGGAAAATTCTAGGACCTAAATGCGAAAATGGCATTTTGATGAAAAGGACATCACAGAAAATCTATCAAGTAACAGAAAAAATAGCAGATACCATTAGAAAAAGAAGATTAAAATTCTATGGTCACCTGATCAAGATGGATAACAATAGGCTAACATAAAGACAAATCTCGCAGTATCTTTAAAAATTCACAACAGCTGGCTTACGGAAATAAACAAAGATCTTCAGGGAATAAGAATAAATGAAGATATCATAAAAGAAAGAAAAAATTCAGAATTCTCATAAACAAACACGCACTTGCTGATCAACCTAAACTACAAGCTACAGGATGGACGGAAGAATGCAAAAAGAAGCACATCGAAAGGATGAAGAGATTTTGGAAAGACAAGAAGAAACGTTGTGCTAAATAAGTTCACAAGCGCTCCTTAGTTGGGCATAACGGATCAAAAAAATAATAACATGATAATACATCATTACTATAGACCGAACGCCCTTCAGCGTTCATTTTGCAAGCTTCTGTGAATTTACTAAAAGTCATCACAATCCTCTGTTTGCAACTAGTGCTGTGGCCTCATGTAGTTCTATACTTCTTATCTTTAAATAGGTAGAAACTATAAGTCTAGCCGTCGTCCTCTTGGTACCTCTCCACTTCTCTTACCCTCCATAACAGAGTCCATTGTTCTTTTAGGAAACCTATCCTCCTCCATTCGCCTCACATGGCTCCAACACCAAGCCGGTTTATGCGTACAGCTTCATCCATCGAGTTCATTCCCAACTTAGCCTTTATCCTTTCATTCCGAGTACCCTCCTGCCATTGTTCCTAACTGTTTGTACCAGCAATTACTTTCGCTACTTTCATGCCTGTTACTCCTAACCTATGAATAAGATATCCTGAGTCCACCCGGCTTTCGCTCCCGTAAAGCAAAGTTGCTCTGAAAACAAGCCGATGTAAAGATAGTTTTGTCCGGGAGCTGACTTCCTTCTTACATAATACTGCTGATCGCAACTGCGAGCTCATTACCTTTACTGCACCTTGATTCAATCTCACTTACTATATTTCTATCTTGGAAGAACCCACACATCCTAAATACTTGAAATCATCTACCTCTTCCAGCTTTATATCACCAATCTGACATTCGTTTCTCTTGGATTTCTTACCTACTGACATCAATTTTGTCTTCGGAAGGCTAATTTTCAAACCATACTCATCGCACCTATTTTCAAGTACAAGATATTAGATGCAGGCTTTCGGCACAATTTGCTATCAAGACCAAGTAGTCAGCAAAGGCCAGACTCCTTACTACATTTCCACCTAACTGAATCCCTCCCTGCCACTTTATACCTTTCAGCAGATGATCCAAGTAAACTACGAACAACAAAGGTGAAAGATTACAGCCTTGTCTAACCCCTGTAAGTACCCTGAACCAAGAATTCATTCTACCATCAATTCTCAGTGCAGCCCAATTGTCAACATAAATGCCTTTGATTGAGTTTAATAATCTATCCTTAACCCCGTAGTCCCCCAGTATGGCGAACACATTTTTCCTCGGTACTCTGTCATATGCTTTCTCTAGACCTACGAAACATAAAAATAACTGTCGATTCCTCTCGTAGCATTGTTCAGTTACCTGGCGCATACTGAAAATCTGATTCTGACAGCCCCTCTGTGGTCTGAAACCACACTGGTTTTCATTCAACTTCCTCTCAACCACTGATCACACCCTCCCCTCCAAGATAACAGAGAATACTTTCCCTGGTATACTAATCAATGAGATACCTAGTTAGTTGTTGCAATCCTTCCTATTCCCTTGCTTATAGATGGTGCAATTACCGCTTTTGTCCAATCTGAAGGTACCTTACCAACACTCCATGCTAATCTTATTACTTTATGAAGCCATTTCATTGCCTTCCCCCTATACTTCACCATTCCAGGTATAATTTCATCTATTCCTGCTGCTTTATGACAGTGGAGTTTATTTACCATTCTTTCCACTTCCTCAACCGTAATTTCACCAATATCAACCTCCTTACCATAAGCTCGGTTGTTCGCGACACCAACAAGAAGATTTCCTTTTACTTGAGAAGATTTTCAAAATATTCCCTCCACCTGTCCAGTGATTCCCTAGGATCTATTATGAGTTCATCTGAATTACCCACAGCACTGTTCATTTCCTTTTTCCCTCCCTTCCTAAGATTCTTTATAACCATCTAGAAAGGTTTACCTGCTGCTTGACCCAGCCTTTCCAGGTTGTTACCAAACTTCTCCCACGACTTCGTTTTGGATTCAACAACTATTTGTTTTGCTCTGTTTGCTTCATCTACGTACAATTCCCTGTCTGCATCAGCCCTTGTTCGGAGCCATTTCTGAAAAGCCTTGTTTTTACGTTTACAGGCTGCTCTCACTTCATCATTCCACCAAGATGTTCGCTTTTCCCCATCTTTACACACAATTTTTCCTAGGCATTCCCTTGCTGTTTCTACTACAGCATCCCTGTATGCCACCCATTCTCTTTCTATATCCTGAATCTGCTTACTGTCTACTTTTCGAAACTTCACACTAATCTTATCACGTACTTCTAATTCCCTCGTCCTGGAGATTTTCTATCCTTAACCGTTTGCAGAATGATTTCACTTCCTCTATTCTAGGCCTAGAGATCCTTAGTTCCCTACAGATCAGATAATGGTCTGTGTCATCAAAAAATCACCGGAAAACCCGTACATTCGTAATAGATTTCCTGAATTTCAAGTCGGTTAAGATATACTGTAGTCTATTATGGATCTGGTACCCCTACCCTCCCATGTGTAGCGGTGAATAGCCTTTTGCTTGAAGAATATATTCGTAACTGCCAAACCCATACTAACACAGAAGTCCAGCAAACGCTTCCCATTCATATTATCTTCCATACCTTCCCTACATTTACCAACCACCCTTTCGTATCCTTCAGTTCTATTTCCAGCTCTCGCATTGAAATCGCTCATTAGCACTATCCTATCCTTGCTGTTGACCCTGACTACGATGTTACTCAATGCTTCATAAAACTTATCAACTTCATCCTCATCTGCACCCTCACATGGTGAATACACTGAGACAATTCTCGTCCTAATTCCTCCAACTGCCAAATCTACCCACATCATTCGCTCATTTACGTGCCTAACATAAACTATGTTGCTTGCAATAATAATCCTGATGAACAGCGCTACCCCATCCTCAGCCCTTCCCTTTTTAACACCCGTCGAGTACACTTTATAATCTGCTATCTCTTCCTCGTTATCTCCCTTTACCCGAATATCATTTACTCCTAGCACATCCATATGCATCATCTTTCCTGACTCAGGCAGTCCTTTCTTCCATGAGCCCCTTTAATATTGATAGCTCCCCATCGAATTCCATTTGGCTCGCGAAGTTGTTTCCAAAGAATCACTCGCCTGTCAAATGGGAGTGAGACTCCGTTACTTCCATAGGTCCGAGGCTTGCTTAAAAATGTTCTGAGCTCGGTAAATTCAGGAATCAGGATGCTACTCTACTTACACATAGTTCAAGTGAGGATCTCTGCTCTAACGGGTTAAGGACCACCGGTGGATTGCATTGTCCTAGCCGCCTAAGCACAAGGAGGGCCATGACTCAGAATATGTACGAGATGCCCACTCGCATTCCGTAGCAAGCTGGTATCCCGACTCTCCGGTCACTTACTAGGCCACTCAGCCGTAGCTCATGGTTTGCGAACTAGGACGTGACTACACACCATGAACCATTAATAATAATAATACTAATAATAATAATAATAATACTAATAATAATAATAATAATAATAATAATAATAATAATAATAATAGATAGATTGATTGATTGGATTGATTGACCGCATGTGGCATCGGGAAGGGCCAGGTGCAGGTTTCTCTTTGACGCCGATGAGTGACCCGTCCACCTGGGCGTATTATGCTAATAATAATGAGGTAGGTCAAACCCGGTGATGGCACGTAGCCTAGTCCTGTCGAACAACACCAAGGTGTTTGCTCAAGACTTAACACCTTCCTCCGATGGACGGATCATCATCAACAGCGCCATATGCCCTCACTCCATATAAACACTGTGGAGAGGTTCGGAATTGAACACAGAATTTTGGCATGCTATCTACAGATCAGAAATTGTATACCATTGCCTCTCCTATCCAGCCAGCCAACATTCTGGTAGTCAAATTTTCTTTCCACCAACGGGACTTGAACCAGCTAACTGTGGAGTCAAACTATATAGAAACTTGATGTCTGAACGGTCACGACCACCAGGTGGGAATAATAATAATAATAGTAATAATAATGTTATGTATTTACGTCTCACTAACGTATTTTTAGCTCAGATATATCTCCGGTGAGGTATAGCGTTGTCAGTGCTGAATACCTCCTTACATGGGCTAGAGCAAGTCCGTTGCTTTCATAGATCTGTCTCAGTCTCATCCTTGGCTTTGGCAATACGAAAGTGACTGAGGTATGAGCAACGCTGTGATGAATGGTGAGATAGTGTTGCTTATAGGGTCGGTTAGCGCATGCACTTCAGTGGGCATAGCAGACTAGTATGTAACAGCACCATCTGTCTCGGCGAGGGAAACTACTCGAAACTGCTACACGCCTCATTTCCCCGCCACACGTTTTCAGTGACAGCTCATGGTGGACCTGCTGGGGGATACAACCAGCCTTCGACATTCAACTTTTACGGTTTTCAGGGGCAAAAATGTGCCAGAATTTTGCCCTGTGCCGGTAAATCTACCTACACGGAACTGGTGAACTTGAGCATTTTCAAACACCATTGGACTGGACCGGAATCGAACCTGCCAACTTGCGCTTTGAACACCAGTGTCAACCGTCTGAGCCACTCAGCCCATGCTGTTATAGGCCTGCTGTTGATTAACATACTAGTTTGCCCGGTATATAGGCTATCATCAACGCTGAGTACCGGTTCCCCTTTCTGGCCGAGGTAGAACTCCGCCTGGTGTAGGTCAGTCAACACATAATTAGCGGTATGTTGCAACTATTATCTGCTGAGAGCCCCTATGACACCGCGTAGCAGCGCGCTCGTCAGCTGAACTAAATAAAGAGTACTGACCTCGTCAAGGCCATCATCTGTCACCATGTGCTGAGCTTTACCACTCTACAACCTGATGTGTCGTCTAGAGCGAGACTAGGGAACAGAGGTTCCGAGTTATCGTGACTTTCCTGAAAAGCGGTTACATTTCTATACTACAGGCAAATTTTGAAAAGTTAACCCTCTCCTGCCCAATGTGACTTTGAAGTCACACATCATTCTGTACACATTTTCTACTGTTAGAATGCAATTGAGCCACTACTTCACAGTGTAACTTTCAAGTTACAGTATGGCTGTGTGATTTTCAACTGTTTATAGTTTAATAGTTATATGCATAAGCCACCAGGAAGCGCCAAATGTATGGTTGGGAGCATTTCCCAGGCACATGGCGGATAGCTAGTTTTACAATTATGTTTTGTGTTATTACTAACAAATTATATGCATAAAAAATATAGAAACCAAAGGTAAGCATCTTGAATATTTTATGAGACTGTTATTTTATAAATTAGTCAATTTTCACATATCAGAACATTACTGCCCAGTGTGACCTGGAAGTCACAAACCTAATTTTTGAAAATCAAAAATGAAAATTCAATAAAAACTGCATTTATGTGTAGTTTACAACATATTTACTTAGTATGTGGCAGAGAAAATTTTTTAAAACACAACAAAATAATTTGGGCAGTAGAGGGTTAAGTTAGTATCTTTGTTTGTCAAAATAGTCAGCATGAAGATATCTAGAATTCACTTATATGACTTGAGAATCTAAGTAAGCTGGACTATGATGTTGTTTTATTTAGATACTGTAATTGATTTAAGGGAATAAATGCTCTTAATATACATTAAATGTCAATATCTCCATCCACACCCATTTCCTCTCTGATGGCCTTTTACCAAATGGCAATGTGAAGAACTATCCTAGACAGAAGTAGTCACACCTTTAGCCTTTGTCAGTTATCGCCTATGTTCTGAACATTACGACCTACCACTGGATGCGCCAGAATAGTGAAGATTCATTCACTCAAAGAAGGCTTAACAGATCATAAATGATGAACATCACCGCATTGTTCTTTTAATTTATATTTGGTGCCAATATCAGCTTCCCAGACTTTCTCGTTTCCTCAGTATCGCTGTGGAAGGTGACGGAAGTCAAGGATGAATGTAGTTCGAACACATGCTGGTAGTTCAACATTGCAAATACGACACTATCACTTCGCTGAAATAAAAGTTTCTTTAATAAATACAAAATGTGGTCATGAGACGTTAATTTATTTTTCTTGTAAAGGGGAGAACACAGCCTACATTCTGAAATAATATCCTACTTCTGCTTTTCCGTCAATTCCTTAGTACCATTATTGTTAGTATTAGGCGACTCTTGACCACACGATACCTCGTAATCTGCAGGCCTTCGGGCTGAACAGCGGTCGCTTGGCAGGCCAAGGCCCTTCAAGGGCTGTAGTACCATGGGGTTTGATTTTGGTTTGGTTCCCCAACCTCAGACTCATCTGGTGTCACTTCCAGCAGGTAAAAAGTTCATGTTTTCTCACCATCGCTGTGAAATTTAGACGTACATAGGGATTATAGAATATATTAATGGCAACGTTTTTCATTTCACAACATGAGGGTGCACTTAATATTGAAATTAATATTACGAAATACATACCCAAGGAGCTTCGTCAGGATGCTTGACGTTAAGAATTGACAGTATTGGGCCATGAAATATAGGAGAGGATGGTTACCTAGTTGTACTTCCTCTTAATACCACCACCACTACTTGAATTATAGCGAAACGCTCCTTTTAAAACGAATTCAATCGTAAAGGTATAGCTAGTTACTAACATGGTTCCGAACTCTTATGAAGGTTTAATTAAAATGTGACTGGAAAACAGCCATGTTCTCACATGCTGGCGAAGCGAGGACAGCAAACCTTCAAAACCTCTTCACTCTCGAAGTAGTGATATATTACTACAAGTGTGATTTCTGGCTTAATTTCAAAGTAACATGGTAGTAATGACATAAGAAGTATTCGTAATAATCTGTGTTTTGTTAATCAATTTTTGTTTATTTATCCTATACGTATTAATTAAGTGGGCGTCGTTGTTAAAATATATTGAAACTATTAAAGTACGATTATTTCAATATCAATTCATTCTGTTCTCAAGTAGTGTTAACTACTGGCTCTAAATAAGTGTAAATGTTAGAGATTCAAATTTTAGCTAACTGCACTTACAAAGAAAACATATTACAATTTCTTTCAAGTATCAAGACACCTATTACAGTTCTTAATTATGATTAATAATAAAACATAAAACAGGCATGGTGGCATAATATGGCCATGACCGAGCGAGTTGGCCGTGCGGTTAGGGGTGTGCAGCTGTGAGCTCGCATTAGGGAGATAGTGGGTTCGAACTCCAGTGTCGACAGTCCCGAAGATGGTTTTCCGTGGTTTCGCACATCACATCATCCAAATTCTGGTACTGTTCCTTAATTAAGGCCACGGCCGTTTCCTTCCTCTCCAACGTCGCCATAAGACCTATCTGTGTCGATACGACGTAAAGTAATTTGTAAAAATTAAAAAAATAAAAATATGGCGGTGAGTCAATCTGCCAAAATAAAATGTAAACTCCTCCTTATTAAAACCAATGACTTCGTCGAAAAGACAGTAATGTAAAAATGTACCCACTGTACCAGAAGTAAGAGAGATAGGAACGTTTTGAGTAGTTTGTAAACGGTAATTATTTCTAAGCAAACCATAAAACTATACATCAAGAAGCTACTTTTAGAATAATTTATGAAAGGCCTAATATAACATGCATTGACAGTTCTTCGTGATACTGGTTACAAGGTCTGAGTGGCAGAAGACTTCAGTAGCTGAAGGTCTCTCACTTGATCTACACTTCCCTACATTATAGGTTCGTAAATAGATATTCGTTTCTGAAATGCGTCCGACATATTGGACTACCGAAGAAGCTTATAACTTATATAGAGGAACATGGTTTACTATAACACGATCGGTCGCTTGGTACGCCATGGCCCTTCAGGGCTGTTGCGCCATGGGATTGTTTCGGTTTGGCTGTAATGTAACACCATTTTAATATTTATACAGAAATATGGACGGGTAAGTGAGTTAATTCCAACTACAGAATCGCATGTATAACAACCTACGGGAGCCCCTGAAATTTTAGAGGTACCTTCCTAACATAGACTCCATGGCTTCACCTGCAATTTCAATTACCTTTTCAACCAGACCTAAACGCTTTCTCTAACTCCGTCCCCATACTGTTTTAATATCTATGTTGTGTAATTGGTTAGTTAGTTTTTCTTACAATGAATGTTGCAGTAAAGAATTCCGGCAGAGTCAGTTGGCTGTTATATTACGTCCATTGTTTGAAGATTTACTGGAAAGTTAAAGATTACCTTTCAGTTAAATTTTAGTAGTCCAAGGTATTTTTAGACATCAGCGGTTCAAGGTACGTTTTAATAATTATAAACTTTCTGCGATTCATCTCAGTTATTTATGGGGTTTCTTCTAGCTCAATTTAGATTTTGATCGGGAATTTATGACCGAATGGTCTTCCTGACATTAGCTTACGTCAGTTTTATGGAAAAGTTTCAATGTAGAATTTACTGGGATTTGAACCTGGTGGAAAACCAGGCAGTAAGTAACTATAGCATTAATAGTTTACAATTTTAATAATAATAATAATAATAATAATAATAATAATAATAATAATAATAATAATAATAATAATAATCTGAGCCTTACAGGACGCGTCCCCAGGTGGCGAATACAGAGAACTTGTGTATTGCTGGTTTCATAACCAATAGGACCTGCGATCAACTGGTAGCACTACTTCTGTGGCCTCCATAATGCTGGGACATTCTCGGTCCAGGGGACTTAAATATGGAAGTCCCAAACTCAGGGTAAAGAGCGAAGACCTTAATGACGTCTACGGTGGAGAAGAGGGACTTTGGTACAGTGTAGGTGGCAGAAGAGGCCGCCCAGTATTCGTGGGCAGACATCAGTTTTTATCAGCAGTCTGATACGAAGCGGATGGCCGCCAACGACGTCTGTACCCAATGTTATGGGCGGGTGATTTCTCGCCCGATGTCGGGCTAGAGTAACAGGTCGATCGGTTATTTTTTGTCGCAGACAAACGCCACCAGCTGCCCGGATGGAATAACAACACTTACGTAGAGAGCGAATCAACAATAATCAAGTGATCCACCACTCACCTCGGGTTCGTACCCGCCAGCTAAAATCAACCACGAGCTTAGCATGACGGAAACAAGCGATAGAACAACTACCTTAGGCCCCAGCCGATAAGAGCGAAGGAAAACCTGGTCATTCGGATTCTGGGGGCTCAGATCATCAAGCAGTTAAGAGTCGGTCGGAGCTCCCCAAAACTCGTCAAAACGAAAAGAACACTATTGAGACACTCAACATACAGGCGCTGACCAAAATATGGAAACTCAAGAAAAACCTAATGACCTACGATCGAATCGGAATCCAGTTCGAACCCCACTGTCAGCATCCCTGAAGATGTTCGTGGTTTCCCATTTTAACACTAGGAAAATGCTGGGGTTGTATCTTAACTGAGGACCCTTTCTGCAAAACTAGCTTCATGTAAAAACGTTTTTCCCAGAAAACAGTCTTTTATTTTACAGACAAATGAAACCTTTTTTTTTTAAGCAGCAAAGTCTATGCAGGTTTTAACATGTTTTAAGCCGGCTCTACGGTTTAGGGGTAGCGTGCCTGCCTCTTATCCGGATTCCACGTCAGGGAATTTTACCTGGGTCTGAGGGCTGGTTCGAGATCTACTCTTACCGAGCTCGATAGCTGCAGTCGCTTAAGTGCGGCTAGTATCCAGTATTCGGGAGATAGTGGGTTCATTTTTTTTTGCTAGGGGTTTTACGTCGCACCGACACAGATAGGTCCTATGGCGACGATGGAATAGGAAAGGCCTAGGAGTTGGAAGGAAGCGGCCGTGGCCTTAATTAGGGTACAGCCCCAGCATTTGCCTGGTGTGAAAATGGGAAACCACGGAAAACCATCTTCAGGGCTGCCGATAGTGGGATTCGAACCTACTATCTCCCGGATGCAAGCTCACAGCCACGCGCCTCTACTCGCACGGCCAACTCGTCCGGTAATAGAGGGTTCAAAGCCCCTGTCGGCAGCCCTGGAGATGGTCTTCCGTGGTTTCCCATTTTCACACCAGGCAAATGCTGGGGCTGTACCTTAATTAAGGCCACGGCCGCATCCTTCCCACTCCTAGACCTTTCCTGTCCCATCGTCGCCATAAGACCTATCTGTGTCGATGCGACGTAAAGCCAACAGCAAAAAAAAAAAAAAAAAAAAAGGTAGTAGCGAGATTTACTCAGCTTACCTGATTACAACACAGAAGCTATCTGACGTGAGATAGCGGCCCCGGTCTAGAGACCCAAGAAGAACGGCTGAGGGGATTCGTCATGCTGACCACATGACAATTCGTAATCTGAAGGCCATCGGGCTGAACATTGGGCGCTTGGTAAGGACTTGAGTTTGATGGGAGTGAATGCCATTAGAATGACAGCATGAGAATGCGAGGATGTGTGATGCAGTGACTTGACAGCATATGCATGAGTATGAATGTGTGGAAATAGCACAACTTTACATTGTGAAGTCAAGCTTTGCTATTATCATATACAGTATATAATCTGTAATTATCATATTTTATCGTGCATTGTATGTGAGCATGAATGAGTGAATGGTAGGTTATATCAGGGTCTTGTCACCTAGGGTTTAGATCAGTTCAGGCCGACTGCCCAGTGCTCTGGAAGGGTCCAATCAATTTACAGTATATTCTGTTACTTATTGTTGTTGCTATTTTGCTTTAAGTCGCACCGACACAGATAGGTCTTATGGCGACGTTGGGAGAGGAAAGGCCTAGGAATGGGAAGGAAGCGGCCGCGGCCTTAATTAAGATACAGCCCCAGCATTTGCCTGGTGTGAAAATGGGAAACCACGGAAAACCATCTTCAGGACTGCCGACAGTGGGGTTCGAACCCACTATCTCCCGGATGCGAGCTCACAGCTGCGCGCTCCAAACAACAACGGCAACTCGCCCGGTTTCTGTTAGTTAAACCAGTGGGCGGGATACCTCCACCCAACCTGCAGTCAATTATTATTATTATTATTATTATTATTATTATTATTATTATTATTATTAGGCTTTCATTCTCCACCCCGATGAGATGGGGTGGGCAATCTAAAGGGCAACACCCTTTCTCTGGCCAAGAGATGCGGGCGGGTTAAGGAGTTGTGGTCGAGAAGGGAGACGGGTAAAAGGATATGAAGAAATGAACGAGATGGAGAAGGGATTGGGCATCTTTGCTACTTTCATTTATTTACTAGCAAATGTACCCCTGCTTCGCCACGGTATTCTACATCGTATATGGTTTTCTCCGTAAATTACTGTAAAGGCAGTGAGTAAGGTTACAGTAAATTGCATGTCACTTAGCGCTATCCAAGAAACAAAACAGGGAGGACACCATACGTTGTTTCCGATGTAAAGTAGGCTTTAGGGAAGTTTTGTTGATAATGGCAGGCCACTTTTCCTACTGCCAATCACAATCGAGTTCCGGAGTTTCTACTATGACGTCAGGCTCACTTGGCAACTGCCATTCGCAGTAGAGATGGAGAGTTTTCATTATAAAGTGAGGCAACATTTCCTAAAGCCAGTCACAATCGAGCTGGAGAGATTTTATTATAATCGAGAAATGCACCGCTATTTAACGTATCAACAATCCAGACACGAATATACGTCATATGACAAAAGTTGTAGTTCTCTCCAACTTGAACGGCGATTGTGCTACCTGTTTTGTGATATGATCTACCGTTTAGCCACAAACTACCCCGAAACGAAGGTCTACACAGTCATTAAAAAGCAACCATATTACAATAATTTTCGGGGTCAAAAGTTATTCATTTGAACATCTTGGAATTTTTCCTAAACAAAACCGTGTCTACGTTTCGGCATTAGCACTCGCATACATACGGAGTAATTAGGGAAGAAAGTACTGTAGTACCGTTAACGAAGTTGAAATTAATAGAAACTATGGTTATAACTGGAGCCAGCCATATAGGACAAATACGGAAATACCAAGTGGATGTATTGGAAAATAAAATGTCCCTCACTAAATTGTGATGGTATGAGTTACGGTAAAAGAAAGCGGTAACAAAGAATAAATTTAGACGGAGGGATTCTTAGGTAAACATAAAAGAAAACGACATATGGTGCTATTACTTAAGCATGGAGAGGCAAGGCAGAGGCAAGAAATCAAAGCGGAAAAACAGAAGTTGAATACAAATACAGTAAAAGTAATATCAAATGCCAGAGAACACCTTACGGTGTGAAATAATGGGCTACACTCCGCGGTACTGCTCAAATATTCACAACGCCCCATAGTGTTATTCGAGGACGATTGTAATCTTCAACGGTACTTCACCAATATGCCGCAGGATGGCCGATTGACGTCTCTCGCGCTTTCTACCCAAGGAACAACCGCAAGTTTACAGGAATGATGACGAAAATGGCAATACGGTACTTCCCTGCTGGCAGGCAGAGACGCTGCCATGGTAACCTGTAGGTACGTTGTCAGTCTATTGGTCACTCAATGCAGAGCATGAGACCCGCAGAAAATAGTAATTTTCTCCGACTTTTGAAGAGTAAGCGAATTTATGTATCGTACATAACAAAAGTTGTTTACGATGATGGAATGTTTCTCACACAGTACACGGATTTTGCAGAAAATCAACAGTATCAGAGAAAATGAATAAAAACCTGTTCTGGCTTTCCTATAAATCCCCGTCTATTCGGAGATTTTAAAATCATATGCATATCAAAACCTTCTCCGGGATGAGTATATACCAGGCAAGTGGGCCGTGCGGTTAGGAGTGCGCAGCTGTGAACTTGCATCCGGGAGATATTGGGTTCAAACCCCATTGTCGGCAGCCGTAAGATGGTTTTCCGTGGTTTCCCATTTTCGCACCAGGGAAATGCCAAGGCTGTACGTTAATTAAGGCCACGGCCGATTCCTTCCCACTATTAGGCCCTTCCTATCCCATCGTCGCCATAAGATCTGCCTGTGGTGGTGCGACGTAAAGCAAATTGTTGGAATGTGTATACCCTAAATATGAAGTTTGCTCGAGAGCTATCCAGCCGTGAGGCAGGAACAAACAGACAGACATGAAAAATAAAAACCACTGATACGGTGTTGAGTTGACCTAAGACGGATAAATATCTGATAAATTGGCAAAACACACGAAATTACAGACAGCGGAACCCTACAATAGATAAACATGGACACCCTTATAGGCTAAAAGCAGACCTTTCTTTCGAGAGTTACTGTCTTGAAATTGTAGGATATATAGACAAATGCATTTCTTTTTTTTTTTGCTAGGGGCTTTACGTCGCACCGACACAGATAGGTCTTATGGCGACGATGTGATAGGAAAGGCCTAGGAGTTGGAAGGAAGCGGCCGTGGCCTTAATTAAGGTACAGACCCAGCATTTGCCTGGTGTGAACATGGGAAACCACGGAAAACCATCCTCAGGGCTGCCGATAGTGGGATTCGAACCTACTATCTCCCGGATGCAAGCTCACAGCCGCGCGCCTCTACGCGCACGGCCAACTCGCCCGGTCAAATGCATTTCACCATTAGACATCTCTTTTAGTGTTCTACATATCTGGTCCTATGACATTTTCTCGTATCTCCTGTATTTATAGGTTAAATTGAGTTAGAAGCATTGAATATGGTGAAATTTGGTACACTTTTCACATATTTCCTTATTTGTTTTTGATACTCGTGTGACAGCTGGAATCATAAAGTTTGGCTAACATATGGCCACTGATCGTGTGAATTTGCGTGCCTAATGTGATCATTCTATCTTTCTATCTTTCAAACGATAACATATAGTATAAAAAGTACAAAATTAACTTGAAATCGAGAAATACAGCTATATTTAACGTATAATGGGTAGAGATACGACACAAAGTCATAGAACCAAAGTTGTAGATCTCTGCAAATTGAATTGCGATTGTGCTATAAGTTTTGTAATACGACTTACGGTTTAGCCACCAACTAGCCAAAACGAAGGTCCGCACCGTCATTAAAATGCATCCATATTTCGATATTTTCCGGGGCTAAAAGTTATACATTTGAACACCTTGGAATTTCTCACCAAAACAAAACGGCGTTCATGTTTCGGGATTAGCGCTCGCATGCATACGGAGTAATTAAGAAAGAAAGTAGTACCGTTAACGAAATTGAAATTAATATAAAATAGGATTATAACTGAGGGCAGCCGTATAGGACAAATAAGTAAATACGAAGTAGATGTATTGAAAATTAAAATGTCCCTCAGTAATCTGTGGTGATATGAGTTACGGATATAAGAAGGCGGTAACAGAGGAGGAAATTAGGTGCCGGGATTCTTAGGTAAAGAGATAAGAAGACGACTTATGATGTTATTACTTAAGCCTAAAGAAGCAAGGCAGAGGCAAGAAATTAAAGCGGAAACAAAAGTATTATAGAAATACAGTAAAAATTATAGCAAATGCCAGAAAATACCTTACCGTGTGAAATAATGGACTACGGACCACTGTACCGTTCAAATATTAACAGCGCCCCTGAGTGCCATACGAGGATGAGTGTAACCTCGAACGATATTCCGCCAATACCCAGCAGAATGTCCGATTGACGTCTCTCTTGCTTTCTACCCAAGGAGCAACCACGAGTTTACAGGAATTATGACGAAAATGGCAACACGTTACATTCCTGATATCAAGAGTGCCATGGTAACCTGTAGGTTTGTTGTCCGTCTGTCGGTCACTCAATGCAGAGCATGAGACCCCCAGAAAATATTAATTTTTTCCGTCATTTGAAGAGTAAGCTAAATTATGCACATAACAAAAATTGTTTATAATGATGGGACGTTTCGCATATAGTCCTCGGATTTTACAGGAAACCAATAGTATAAGAGAAAATGGAAGAAGACTCTTCTGGTTTTCTCAAACAACTCCCTTTTATTCAGGGAAAGTTTTAAATCATAAGCATATCAGAACCTCCCCCGGGATGAGTATACTCTAAATATAAATTTTGGTCGAGATAACCATTTCACCATGATGGTGGAACAAACGGACACGAAAAACGAAAACCACTGATACGGTCTTGAGTTGACCTAAAACGGATAAATATCTGAAACATTGGAAAAACAAACGAAATAACAGACAGCGGACCCTTACAACTTTATTTATATAGAATTTTTATTTTTACATTTTAGGACATAATACAAGACTTGCATTTGGAATTTGAGTACACATGAAACACAGAACTGAATAGGAAAGATGAAAAATACAACAAAATAGATGAGCTGAAGTAATATAAAGGCAGATGTGAAAAACTGTTGCCTACTAACTACTGTTGAAACGTCTAAAGTGCATATTATACATGATTGATAGATGGCGAGATTAAGAATTACATTAGATATTGAATACTTGAAAAGAATATTGCATGGCAAGACTGAGTGACTAATGGTGAGGTGAACCATCTAGGTTGCCTAGGCACAATAACTGATTCCACGGACGATGACCACATTAGAGTGGGGTAGGGAATGTACTTTGTGTGGTTGGATTAAGGAGGAGAGTTTACCTCAGTGAAGTCTTTTCCTATAGCGGCGGCCGATCTGTGAGGTGAGTGGGAATACGATGAGAGTGAAGTGATGATAGGGTGTTTAGGGGGATCCTAGAGTGATCTGTACGAATTGGAATGAGACAGGGTTGTTGGGATCGAGGGCCTTGTCGAGGAATATCTGGAAGAAAAGGGAGACGTGTATGTCAAGTTTGGTGAAAGGAAAAATGTCATAGAGGTCCTTAGTATGGAATAGGGGACTATTTGGACTATTAGGCGTTCCATAGACAGGAAGGGACTGTATAGGTTAGGTTTGGTGTGGGCCACCATAGGTGAAGGCAAAGGGTATAAAGGATGTGTGGGTGAGGAGGAGGAGTTGGGTGATAAAACCCCAGCTGGTACCGGACAGGCGAAGTATCAGATGAGATCGTTTAGAGGACTTGGACTTCAGCTTTAGGAAGTGGGGGTGGAAGGTGATGTGCTAGACTATTGTAAAGTCGAGGTAGTTGAGGGATGGCTGATGATGGATCGGAGTCCCGTCGATGGTGAGTCGTAGATTGGCAGGATTGCGGGTGATGGAAAAGCGCCTTCTGGGAGGCCGGATTAGGATAAATTGGGTTTTGGAAGGATTGGGGTCGCACCAGGAGGAACAAATGTTCAGGAAGTGTTGCAGGGTTTTGTTGATGGTCTGGCTCGATGGGAGTGAGGCGAGGATGGCGGTGTCGTCGGTGAATTTCAGATTTGGGAAGATGATGGTGGTTGGGGGATGTCGGCGACGAAGAGGAGAAATTGTAGTGGGCATAACGGAGAACCTTGGGTACTCCTACTGAAATGGGGTAAGGTTGGGATAGATGGTCGTTGAGTGATATACAGGTGGTGCGGTTGGTGAGATAGGCAGCAAAGAACCGGATGTAGGAGGCTGAGAAGGTAAAGAAGTGGAGCTTGAAAATCAGGGTGGGGCTGCAGTCAATATCAGGTTGTGTAATTTTGAGCACCGTGATGTCTCCGGTCGGGAGGTTTTCGCTTCTTTCTCCTTTCTTCTTTTACGTCCTTCATGTGCTTCCCACAGGAATATTATATTCACCTTCACCTTCCATGTTTAACTATATCCCATACGCCATTTCATTTCACTGCTTCCGTTGGTTAACTTCTATTGTTTGCGGGTAATGAGCACTGACTCACATAGCAGTTTCAGCGCCAAGGGATTGAAAATAATACACGCTCTGCCATATGTTGACAAGCAATACAACTGCATAAGAACCATAAACATCTGTCGTGGAACAAGGGTTGGAAAATAATGCTCATCCAGCCATCAAATTTCAAGTACGCTAGTAGTATGGCATTTTAAAGCGGAATAGCATTAAGCGAGTTTTGAAAAACTCAAGTCCACGGTTCACTAACACACTAGTGAGCGCCTTAATGCGGTGAGCTGCTATGGTCTTATGAATAGGAGAACATAACGTAAAATCACTTCTTCGAAATAGTTTACATTCTGGAATAACCATTCTTAAAATTAAATGGCTCCATTTCTTTACGCATTGCCATAAGGAACACGGTAGTAAATGCCTTGAAAATTATTCATTTTTCTCTTCCAGCGGTTTTGCAGATATAAGTTTTCAGCGCCGCTACAGTGAGATGGGAAAAGGCTAGGACTGGGAACGAAGCCGGCGCCTTAATTAAGGTACAATCCTAATATTTGTCTGGTGTGGAAATGGAAAAAAGACGGTCAGGGCTCAAGCCCACCATCCTTCGAATGCAAACTTACAGCTACTTGACCCATATCGCGTACCCAACTCACTCGGTGAAGGGTATTCTACTAACCGTCTCTACACTGCCTAAGGCTTTTTGATTTATTAACGAAGATTCCATACTCATTATGGGTGGGGTTAATGACAGATTACGATCAAGGACATTAAGCGAAGCTGGGCATACAAATAATCTCAACTGGCAAGGTAATAATAATAATAATAATAATAATAATAATAATAATAATAATAATAATAATAATAATAATAATAATAATAATAATAAATTCCCTTTTCTAAAATTACGTCTTTAGGAAGCATCAGAACACTGGTACCTTAAATGGTTTTGTTTACAGTGTTAGTGCATCTTATTCACTTAAGAATCTATATTGGCAATTCATATAGTCCATTAAGGTTCTTGGCCTTCCAGGACGACTGTTGCCTGTACTCCACCAGCGTGGAATGGTGACCATAGGGCTACCATTTGAGCTTGGCTACTAACTTTTATCATTCCTGTTCGACCTCTTACAGTAGACGAGGCAGGGCCTCTGATAAGTTACAGACACACCAGTCGTACACCACAGGTCCTGCCTCTCAGATTTAAGTACCCTCAAACGTCAAATGTCTATATTGGGATATGATCTTGTAGAAAAGTAAAGAGGTTTCACTGCCTACATCACACAGTCGACCGATTCCTGATGCAACAGACTCTTGGAGTCCATGGAGTCAAGGAAGGTTATATTATTTTCAGTTATTAAGCAGATGTAGTGTTAAGAGGGGAGGTATACCTTTCGCTAACTGAAATTTAGCAGATTTAAAATTTTCAAAACTTGGTCATTACAAAAGCTATTTAAACATTTGCACGCTTCAAATGAATTCTTTACAATTCATGAAATAATGCTCACATTAAAAAAAAAAGCCTAGTAATTACCTGTCCGGTCAAGGAAGCCAAGAATAATGGCCGAGAGGATTCGTTTTGCTGACCTCACGACACCTCATAACCTGCAGGCCTTCGGGCTGAACAGCGGTAGCTTGGTATGCCATGGCCCTTCGTGGCTGTTGCGCCATGGGGTAGTAATTACCTGTAATTTCAAAAAATAAAATTTGCAGTCAAATTCTTGCAGCTAAATTTTTACAAACTAATTCACAAATTGACACACATTTGTATTGAAGTGGTGAAGTGGACTAAAATGGTATCACCAGATTAAAGAGAAAATTGGCGGGCTGAGTGGCTCAGACGGTTGAGGCGCTGGTCTTCTGACCCCAACTTGGCAGGTTCGATCCTGGCGCAGTCCGGTGGTTTTTGAAAGTGCTCAAATACGTCAGTCTCGTGTCGGTAGATTTACTGGCACGTAAAAGAACTCCTGTGGGACTAAATTCCGGCACCTCAGCGTCTCCGAAAACCGTAAAAGTAGTTAGTGGGATGTAAAGAAATTACCATTATTAAAGAAAAAATTGCATTTTATATAGGAAAATACATTGAAAAATGCAATCTTACGATCCATAATGGGGCAGGCCTACTTCTCCCCTCAAAGGGCAGGAATTCTACAGTTCATTGACTATTTACGTGATTTTGTTGCTAAAATGTTTTAAAGAGTTATATCAATAAACTATTGTATAATATCTACGATATTTCTTCAGAAAATATTTTACAAATTTTTGCAATAATAATTTCTTAATCTGCCTACCCTCCAGGGTCGGTTTTTCCCTCGGACTCAGCGAGTGATCCCACCTCTACCGCCTCAAGGGCAGTGTCCTGGAGCTTAAGACGTTGGGTCGTGGAATACAACTGGGGAGGATGACCAGTACCTCGCCCAGGCGGCCTCACCTGCTATGCTGAACAGGGGCCTTGGTGAGGGATGGGAAGATGGGAAGGGATAGACAAAGAAGAGGTAAGGAAGCGGCCGTGGCCTTAAGTTAGGTGCCATCCTGGCATTTGCCTGGAGGAGAAGTGGGAAACCACGGAAAACCACTTCTAGGATGGCTGAGGTGGGAATCGAACCAACCTCTACTCAGTTGACCTCCCGAGGCTGAGTGGACCCCGTTCCAGCCCTCGTACCACTTTTCAAATTTCGTGGCAGAGCCGGGAATCGAACCCGGGCCTCCGGAGGTGGCAGCTAATCACACTAACCACTACACCACAGAGGCGGAAAATAATAATTTTAAAAGTGAAATTGCTTGTGTGAAGGAAAAGAGCCCAGAGCATATTTTTATAAGTACAGTACCCCATGGCGCAACACCCCCAAAGGGCCCGGCCCGCAGACTACGAGGTGTCGTGTGGTCGGCTCGACAAAGCAATCTTCTTTACGTCGCACCGACAGAGATTAGTGTTATGGCGACGATGGGATAGGAAAGGGCTAGGAGTGGGAAGGAAGGGGCCGTGGCCTTAATTAAGCCCCAAAATTTGCCCAGTGTGAAAATGGGGAAACTACGGAAAATGCTGCCGATGGTGGGGTTCGAACCCACCATCTCCGGAATGCAAGCTCACGGCTGCGCGTTCCTAACCGCACGACCAACTCGTTCGGTGTTCGACAAAGCCTCTCGGCAGTTGATCTTGGCTTTCTGGATCGGGGCGGCTATCTCACTGTCTGATAGCTCCTCAATTGTAATCACGTACGCTGAGTGGATCTAGAACCAGCCGTCAGATCCAGGTAAAAATCCCTGACCTGGCTGGGAATCGAATTCATGGCCTCCGGTTAAGAGGAATGTACTCCCCCCCCCCCCTTACACCGTGGGGCCGACAGGTGATGTACACTACCACGCAAACTTCCATGTGAGTATTTTCAATAGCCTTTTTAATTATAATGAAAACCACGTGTAAAGTTAAAGGTATGGAAAATGAGAAACAAGCATATGACGGGGCAGGAAGTAGCAAGAGACGTCTGTGGACATTGACAAACATTCCTGTAGAAGTGATGGTGTGAACTTAAAATGTTATCACAGGATTAAATAAGAAATTGTATTTTATAAAGAAAAACAGATTGAAAAATAAATCTTATTACCCATAATAATGTACCTCTCCCCTTAATGGGCAGGAAATATAAAAACAGACACAATATCTGTTAACGTGGAAGTCAGAGAGATTTCTAGTAGTTCTGTAGAGATGCTTTCTGATGGAATAGCGGAATACGTAGCAGTTCATTTAATGAAAATATATGCTCACCTAAAATATACTATCATTATTATTTTAAAATTTTCAACTTCGTCTGAATTAGTCTGTACCATTAGGGTTAAGCAGTTATTAGCCTATCGTTGGGTTGAGGCAGATGTTGAGGAAAGTAGAAGAGAGGGAGGAGGGGAAGGAGAAGGTGGTAGTGTTTCACGTTGGTACCAACAACGTAAGGCAAGCTGATATAAGTACCAACATACTTGGAGATGTGTGGGATCTGGTAAATGCAGCACGGGTGAAGTTTAAGAAAGCGGAGATTGTTGTTAGTGGAATACTGTGTAGCAGGGATACTGACAGTAGGGTGATTGGGGATTTAAATGAGACTATGGAGTGGGTATGTGGGAAACTGGGAGTGAAATTTATAGATCCTAATGGGTGGGTAGGAGATAGGGATCTGCGCTCGGATGGCCTTCATTTAAACCGCAGTGGTACGTATAAGTTAGGAAATTATTTGAAATGGTAATAGGGAGGTACATTCAGGGAAACGGGATGGCCTAGGGAGCGGTGATTAGGGAACAGGGAACTGGAAATCAAGTAGGGATGACATAAAATTGTTAGTGTTGAACTGTAGAAGTATTGTAAAGAAAGGAATAGAATTAAGTAATTTAATAGATATATATTTACCAGATATTGTAATAGGAGTTGAATCATGGCTGAGAAATGATATAATGGATGCAGAAATTTTCTCAAGGCACTGGAGTGTGTATCGTAGAGATAGGATAGGAATGGTGGGAGGGGGAGTGTTCAATCTGGTGAAAGAAGAATTTGTAAGCTACGAAAAAGTTAAAGATGAGACACATGAAATGCTAGGTGTAAGGCTCATTTCTAAAGATAATAGGCAACTAGATATATTTGGAGTGTACAGATCGGGGAAGGGTGGCATTGACGCGGATTCGGAATTATTTGATAGGATAGTCAGCTATGTGGGAAACAACATGGAAAGAAATGTGATTGTAGCGGGGGATCTGAATTTGCCAGATGTCAATTGGGAAGGAAATGCGAACGACAGCAAGCATGACCAACAAATGGCAAATAAGTTAATATGGGAAGGACAGCTGATTCAGAAAGTGATGGAACCAACCAGAGGGAAAAATATCCTGGATGTGGTGCTGATAAAACAAGATGAGCTCTATAGGGAAACAGAAGTAATAGATGGTATTAGTGATCATGAAGCTGTTTTTGTCGTAGTTCAAAATAAATGTGATAGAAAGGAAGGTCTTAAAAGTAGGACTGTTAGGCAGTACCATATGGTTGATAAAGCAGGCATGAGGCAGTTTCTAAAAAGTAACTATGATCGGTGGAAAACGGTAAATAAAAATGTAAACAGACTCTGGGATGGGTTTAAAGAAATTGTTGAGGAATGCGAAAACAGGTTTGTACCTTTAAGGGTGGTAAGGAATGGTAAAGACCCACCTTATTATAATAGACAAATAAAGAGACTAAGAAGGAGTTGCAGACTGGAAAGAAATAGAGTTAGAAATGGCTGTGGAAGTAAGGAGAAATTGAAGGAACTTACTAGAAAATTGAATCTAGCAAAGAAGGCAGCTAAGGATAACATGATGGCAAGCATAATTGCCAGTCATACAAATTTTAGTGAAAAATGGAAGGGTATGTATAGGTATTTTAAGGCAGAAACAGGTTCCAAGAAGGACATTCCAGGAATAATTAATGAACAAGGGGAGTGTGTATGTGAGGATCTTCAAAAGGCAGAAGTATTCAGTCAGCAGTATGTAAAGATTGTTGGTTACAAGAATGATGTCGAGATAGAGGAGGAGACTAAGGCCAAAGAAGAAATAAAATTTACATATGATAACAATGACATTTACAATAAGATACAACAGTTCAAAACTAGAAAAGCGGCTGGAATTGATCAGATTTCTGGGGATATACTAAAGACAATGGGTTGGGATATAGTACCGTATCTGAAGTACTTATTTGATTATTGTTTGGTCGGAGGAGCTATACCAGATGAATGGAGAGTTGTTATAGTAGCCCCTGTGTATAAAGGAAAGGGTGATAGACATAAAGCTGAAAATTAGAAGCCAGTAAGTTTGACATGCATTGTATGTAAGATTTGGGAAGGCATTCTTTCTGATTATATTAGACATGTTTGTGAAATGAATAACTGGTTCGATAGAAGGCAATTCGGTTTTAGGAAAGGTTATTCCACTGAAGCTCAACTTGTAGGATTCCAGCAAGATATAGCAGATATCTTGGATTCTGGAGGTCAAATGGACTGTATCGCGATTGACCTGTCTAAAGCATTTGATAGGGTGGATCATGGGAGACTACTGGAAAAAATGAGTGCAATTGGACTAGACAAAAGAGTGACTGAATGGGTTGCTATATTTCTAGAAAATAGATCTCAGAGAATTAGAGTAGGTGAAGCTTTATCTGATCCTGTAATAATTAAGAGGGGAATTCTTCAAGGCAGTATTATCGGACCTTTATGTTTTCTTATATATATAAATGATATGAATAAAGGAGTGGAATCGGAGGTAAGGCTTTTTGCGGATGATATTATTCTCTATAGAGTGATAAATAAGTTACAAGATTGTGAGAAGCTGCAACGTGACCTCGAAAATATTGTGAGATGGACAGCAGGCAATGGTATGTTGATAAACGGGGTTAAAAGTCAGGTTGTGAGTTTCACAAATAGGAACAGTCCTCTCAGTTTTAATTACTGCGTTGATGGGGTGAAAGTTCCTTTTGGGGATCATTGTAAGTATCTAGGTGTTAATATAAGGAAAGATCTTCATTGGGGTAATCACATAAATGGGATTGTAAATAAAGGGTACAGATCAATCAATCAATCCTGATCTGCATTTAGGGCAGTCGCCCATGTGGCAGATTCCCTATCTGTTGTTTTCCTAGCCTTTTCTTAAAAGATTTCAAAGAAATTGGAAATTTATTGAACATCTCCCTTGGTAAGTTATTCCAATCCCTAACTCCCCTTCCTATAAATGAATATTTGCCCCAGTTTGTCCTCTTAAATTCCAAATTTTTCTTCATATTGTGATCTTTCCTACTTTTAAAGACACCAGTCAAACTTATTCGTCCACTAATGTCATTCCACGCCATCTCTCCGCTGACAGGTCGGAACATACCATTTAGTCGAGCAACTTGTCTTCTTTCTCTCAATTCTTCCCATCCCAAACATTGCAACATTTTTGTAACGCTACTCTTTTGTCGGAAATCACCCAGAACAAATCGAGCTGCTTTTCATTGGATTTTTTCCAGTTCTTGAATCAGGTAATCCTGGTGAGGGTCCCATACACTGGAACCATACTCTAGTTGGGCTCTTACCAGAGATTTATGTGCCTTCTCCTTTACATCCTTACTACAACCCCTAAACACCCTCATAACCATGTGCAGAGATCTGTACCCTTTATTTACAATCCCATTTATGTGATTACCCCAATGAAGATCTTT
The DNA here is from genome assembly GCF_040414725.1 of Anabrus simplex. Taxonomy (NCBI): domain Eukaryota; kingdom Metazoa; phylum Arthropoda; class Insecta; order Orthoptera; family Tettigoniidae; genus Anabrus; species Anabrus simplex. The sequence continues at coordinate 1,419,474,866 of NC_090265.1, read as the reverse complement.
CGTTATATTAACACCTAGATACTTACAATGATCCCCAAACGGAACTTTCACCCCATCAACGCAGTAATTAAAACTGAGAGGAACTTTCCTATTTGTGAAATTCACAACCTGACTTTTAACACCATTTATCTACATACCATTGCCTACTGTACATCTCACAACATTATCGAGGTTTTTATTGTTTTTTTGCTAGGGTCTTTACGTCGCACCGACACAGATAGGTCTTATGGCGACGATGGGATAGGAAAGGCCTAGGAGTTGGAAGGAAGCGGCCGTGGCCTTAATTAAGGTACAGCCCCAGCATTTGCCTGGTGTGAAAATGGGAAACCACGGAAAACCATCTTCAGGGCTGCCGATAGTGGGATTAGAACCTACTATCTCCCGGATGCAAGCTCACAGCCGCGCGCCTCTACGCGCACGGCCAAATCGAGGTTTAATGTCGCACTAACAGTTGGAAGGTTTTCGACGATGCAAGGATGGGAAAGGGATAGGATTGGCAAGGTTGCGGCCGTAGCATTTATTAAGGTACAGCCCCAGTCTTTGCGTGGTGTGAAAAATGGGAATCACTAAGAACCATCTTCAGGGCCGCCGATGATGCGATTCGAATCCGCTATCTCCTGAATGTAAGTTCGCAGCTGCGTGACCCTAACCGCATGGCCAAATCCTCAGTCATTGGCTGTGCAATTATATAATTATTAGATGAGACAAACGTAACGACTCCTCCTCGTAACACTATTAAATGACAACTAGAACATTTAAGCGATCTATATTTGATCTAAAGTATTAGTTTGGAGTATTATTTTTTACGATTTACAGTAGTAGCTCGAAGACTAGTGCTTGAAATATCAGCTTTATGGTCAGTCAGATGATTTCGAACTCTTTGAAATACATTTTTCTTTTCGTAACTGATAACGTCGCACTTGGTTTACATCGACTCCAGAATAGAAAAAGGATAGGACTGGGAAGATACAGACCATGGATTTTATTACTGTTTGCCTTTTGTGAACATGGTAAAATGCGGAAAATCATTTTGAGGAGTAGCGAAGCCTTATCTACCATCCTGCGAATACAGTTTTACAGTTCCAAGACATGTACCACGTAAAAGCCTCACTCTGTTCTTTAAAATACATCCTTCTAACATATGTTGAAACACATAATAATATTAATCAATATTTTGCAGTAATCATTTTTCATTGTAAGGAGTCATGAACTCGTAAGAAACCAACCGATTGCAATCCCTTCAAAATGCCAAAATACATATTCGTTTAGAAACACCTTCAGAAACAAATCATGTACACTGAACATCTAATAGAGAATTTCAGAAAGAATAATGAATGTCTTAAGACTGAGATTCCAGAGTCATTGCTTGCCACGGAAATCCACACACACAAAAAGAAAAGGTCAACTAAACAGAAAATTTCCCATTCCTTTTGTTTGTTTTTCCTTTTACGTCGCACCGACACAGACATGTCTTATGGTGACGATGGGATAGGAAAGGCTCAGGAGTGGGGAGGAAACAGCTGTGGCCTTAATTATGGTAAGCCCCGGCATTTACCTGGTGTGAAAATGGGAAACCACGGAAAACCATCTTCAGACTTGCTGACAGTGGGGCTCGAACCCACTATCACCCGCATGCAAAACTATTGCTTTAATACCGTAAAGTTATAAATTGATTTTTAAATTTTCAAACTAAGCCTTATTATGTATTCACCCAGCCATAGCGATGGGTTGTTACAGTGGATACAGAAAGTATTGATATTTATCAGTAGGCCTACAAATTGATACATGAACTAGAGAACAGCTAGACACATTTCAGATAAGAAATGCAGCTGTTGGTACCGGTAGTAGAGGTTGTTTATAATGCTGTGTCTTTGAGTATGTTTATGTCAACTGCTATTGGACAGAGCTATGAAATGGGGAAACAACTTCGTCATATGCTTGTACACATTTCTATTTGCCTGTAAACTGAACATGGAGCGTTTTACGACAGATGAACTGGTGGACATGCATCTTGTATATGGAACCAGCAACGGAAACGACAATAAATACTTAGACGCTGTAAGGCATACATTGATGTTGATTGTTGAATCATCGAACACCTTCCGTAATAAATAAATAAACTAACTACGTCGCAGCTCCCATCTTCTTAAAATCACCCTCATCAACGACTTCGAAAACATCCTCTAGCACAATTTGCTGACTTCAGCGGGCATACATTCTTATATGAAATAAGTGTGTCTTTGTGTATTCTACCTCCTGTACCAATTTGTTCACATAGTTTTGCAACACCGAACCCCTTAATATATACTGTTACTTGTAGGCTTATGTTTTACTGTGTCGGTGGTGAAGATCTTAGAAAATTATTTCAAGTTATTGTAAATGCTGATCTTCAATTGATGGCAAATAGCGAACAAAGCCCTGTGAGAAATACTTTAACATTCCTCGTCGAACATGCTGTGTAATAGAGAGCGATATAGCAGTGTTATTCTTTTTCTTCCGCTTTCTGCACACCCTTGCGGGGGTTCCTGGTGTGCAGATAAATACAAATACTCAGTCTCTGAGCTAGAGGTATAACCAAAAATCGCTAATACTCCCAGCCCGGTCGTGAATCGAATCCAGGCCCTTTGAACCAAAGTGCATTACGGACTAAAATGAAGGAAGAGCACAGAGTGGATATTATGATGGGACATTGATTCAAGGTAAGTATTAATCAGCAAGCTATTTTCCAGAACATGTCGTTCTGTGTGAGCTTATTAAGTTTCAATAACAAACGGTAACAATAATTCTACGTTTGCAAGCTGAACGACACCCGGATACGGACGTCCTCGTTCAATATGCGGGATCAATTAGTGGTATATATAGAGCGGTGGTACGTGATCAGAGAGTTAATTAGCATCGACCCACGTGTAGCTTTCTATCTGCAGCAACAATTTTTCGCAAGGTGGGTCAGTGTTCACAATGCAGCTAACTTACTCAAAACCAAGTTTAACTCGTCAGTGTTCTAAGTGTAATTGCCTTCCTATTATTATTATATGATTTCTATACTTTAAAATAATCTATGGTCTGTAATTTTCTGCAAGAGCAATGATATGTAGCCTATGGGTGTGTTTGCGTTCGAGTGTAAATGTAAATATTTTCAATTCGTATACGTCCCAGATCTTCCTGCTTCGACGAATTATTAAAATACTTAAAAACCCTCAATTTATATTTTAGAAAATATTCTGAAACATCTTTCTTTGGAAATATGTAAAGTATTTTCCTATATTCTTATATCCACTTATCAATTTCGAAATTAAATGTATTATAATTACTTCCACTGTATGTTCTACAAACAGAACATCAGATGTAAAATATATCAACTGTTCGTTTCCAAAAGCACTTTTATTTTTCTGAACATATTTTCACTCAGTATTCTTACTTACTGAAACCATAATTGGTGTAGAACCAATCGATTAAATATTATAACAAAATATTTACGATTGATTTGGGCAGTAATGGTTTAAAGTGACTTTCTGACTGTTTATTTCCAAGATGTTTGGAAGGGAATATCTCACGGAATTTTTCGTTCTAGGAAATGAACAGATCTGTTATTTGTACGTATTTTTGGAAAACTTCATACGATACAGGTTTTTTGATTGCTTAATTTCACTTTACGAACTCGTTCTGGTGTCGAATGCGGTTAGGTAAATCATTTTTATTCTGTTGTCGGTCTATAGGTGTTTAATAGGCCAGGTCTTTCTTTAAATTTATTAGTTCAATGCACGTTGTTCAGGAACTGTGTGTTTACTCTAATGATATTTATCAGTAAAATGTTCACTAGGACTTGTCTAGAATAGCAAAATCTGAAACTTACCGGTGACCCATTGGTCTGTAAAAGTTTACAGCCCCAGAGGAGTTACATAATGTCATCTCACTGTGTTTTTTTTTTTTCGATGTTTGTTTATGTAGTAAAGTTTATAGTTTTCTGAAATTCGAAATATAGGAAAGTGAATGCTTAGACCGATAATATCTGTCATATTTTGTAATCTGCAAATCATAACGATGAATTATCAGGACGTATGTGCTTTTATTATTATTATTATTATTATTATTATTATTATTATTATTATTATTATTATTATTATTATTATTATGTTATTATTATTATGTGCCTGGAAGATGACTGTAGCACTTGTTATTTGCATATCTGTAATATAGATGTGCTACGTTATGTTCACTGACAACGACTTGACTTAACTGTGCGTCCGTATTTAAAATGACAAAAGTAGATAACACAGGACTAGTGCACGTGCAGGTTTGGCTCGTGTTTATGACCTCGTATTGCGTATAGATTTTTCTTTTTACAATTCGTTTTACGTCGCACCGACACAGATACGTCTTAGGGTGGCGACAGGAAGGGGCCAGGAGTGGGAAGAAAACAGCCGTTACCTTAAGGTACACCCCCCAGCATTTATCTGGTGTGAAGGTGGGAAACTATGGAGAACCATCCTGAGGGCTGTCGACAGTAAGGTTCGAATGTCCCGAATGCAAACTCACAACTGCACGAGCCTAACCGTGCGGTCAACATGCTCGAGAGTGTATGATTCATGTAGCACTTGTCATGTCTCTCTCAATGAATCCTTTGCTTCTAAGTGGAGACACAAAATTCATGCAGAAAAGTTTTCTTTAAATTTTAATATCTTTCGGGTTGGTGGTGCAGTACAAATTGGTTAGGCACTGGTCTCCAGTGCTATCGGTTGGCAGTTTAGAGAGCTTAATTGTGACATAATGACTGATTAAAATAACCTTCTACAGGTCAGAATACCTGCATTTAGTTTATCACAACTCTTGATATCGTGGTAATAGCTACGGGCTACATTTAAAAATAATATCAGGTCCATAATAATAATAATAATAATAATAATAATAATAATAATAATAATAATAATAATAATAATAAATACAGAAGAAAACAATTTGAAGAGTATTTTACTTCTAATATTTGTAGCAGTCGTAATCGCGAAACACATGTCGCTGCCCGGGCTGTGTAACTCAGACGGAGGAGAACTGGGCTTCTGAACTCAAGTTGGCATGTTCGAATGCGATTCAGTCCGGTGGTATTTGAAGGTGCTCAAATATGCCAGCCTTGTATTTCGGACATTACAATAGTGCACAGAATTGTTTCACCTCCTTCAAGTAATATATGGTCCATTTTGTCTAACGATAGTGTAAGAAATCCCCTTCGCATCACAAGAAGTAGACCACTGATATATTCCCAAATTTTTAACAGTTTCATATGAATTCTATTTATAGTTATTTTATAAGAAGATATTTTAAGGTTCAAGACTGTTTGAAGAATACAAGCAACGTGTATAAGTGCAATTTGTATTACCAACGTGTTACTCAAAAGAACAGGAGATGCAACACATCTGAAGGAAAATATATCAAATTATAAGACTCATTAGACTTTTATCCATTTATTTTGACAAGGATAACATGTTTTAATTATGTGTTTGTTAAATGTATAGAGCTTTTTAGGACTTATTCTTCGTATTAATTTTAATATGTACTAAGGGAATTCGGCTGATGATGTCCATATAGAACAAAATATGTTATTTATAAAGAAACGCAATATTCGTGAAAATATCAGAATAAAATAATCAAAGGATTATTTGTTGTGGTGAAAAGGTAGATCTTTAATATATATTTAAAAATTCCGACTCTTTGCGTCTCCGAAAATTGTAAAAGTAGTTAGTGAGACTTACAATTATTATTATTATTATTATTATTATTATTATTATTATTATTATTATTATTATTATTACATAGGTTATTGAATATATACTTCTAAATTTTGAAAATATCTTGAAACTTCATTTGGAAATAACATTATTGCTGATTAATATTTCTTTCCTTCCTGGCCTTTTCCCAACCATCTGGGTCGGGAATAATGTGGATTAACGGTTTTACGGCCAGATGCCCTTACTGACGCGAGCCCTATGCGGAGGGATGTATTCACTATTGCGTGTTTCTATGGTAGTTTGTAGTGTGACGTGTTGTAAGTTGATGAAGACGTATATTAAGACGATCACAGACACCCAGTGTCCAGATCAGAGGAATTAACTATACGAAATTCAAATACCCGGCCTAGCCGGGAATCGAATCCAGAGCCAATAATAATAATAATAATAATAATAATAATAATAATTTCGTGTTGCTATTGCTAACCTGGTGCAGCTCTTTTATTTATATTTTGCTATGGGCTTTACGTCGCACCGACACAGATAGGTCTTATGGCGACGATGGGATAGGAAAGGCCTAGGAGTTGGAAGGAAGCGGCCGTGGCCTTAATTAAGGTACAGCCCCAGCATTTGCCTGGTGTGAAAATGGGAAACCACGGAAAACCATTTTCAGGGCTGCCGATAGTGGGATTCGAACCTACTATCTCCCGGATGCAAGCTCACAGCCGCGCGCCTCTACGCGCACGGCCAACTCGCCCGGTACAAGCAGCTCTTTTAAGGCAAACTGTCCGACTGTCTTGAGCGGTGTCTGCCGTTAATAAAATATTACGTGTTATTGTGGTGGAGGATAGTGCCGTTTGTGCTTTGTGACTTACAGGAAAGTTGAGGACAGGACAAACATGCAGTTCTCAAGCCAAGGTAATTCATCGGTTAACATTAAGATATCTCTACCTTGCCGAAAATCGAACACGGTGCCCCGAGGACCGAAGGCCAGGATGCTGACCTTCCAGCCATGGAACCAGTGCGGTGACATGCGATTAATGTATAGCTGGGTGGGAAGTTTAAGATGATTATATGGGTGAAGACGCTTAAGGTGTGTCAAACTTCGTCAAACATTTCTAATTATGAGCTAGTTGACACACAAAATTAAATAATATGTTATCTTTGTCAGTCATATTTTAGGACGAATTCTATGTTACTACATCCTACATCTAATCTGTTTGTCATATTCATATGTACCTTGGTCTACCCTGGCCGTACTCACCACCTACACTTCACTCAAAAAACAAATGAACAAGTCCTGCGTGTCTTAAGATGTGTCTTATTATTCTGTTTCTTCTTCTGGTAAAATTTCTCCAAATTGTTCTCCTCTAGCCAATTCGATTTAGTATCTCTTCATTCATGATTCGCTCTACCCATCTACTTTCAAAATTCTTCTGTAACACCACATTTCAAAAGCTTCTATTCTCTTCTTTTCTGAGCTAGTTATCGTCCATGTTTCACTTCCACACAATGCCTCGCTCCAGATGAAAGTCTTCAAAAACATTTTTCTATCAATGTTCAAAGCGAGCAATTTTCTTTTCTTAAGAAATACCTTTCTTGCTTGTGTAAGTCTGCATTTCATGTCCTCTTTACTTCTGCCATCATTAGAAATTTTATTACCTAAGTAACAGTATTTATCTACTTCCTTTAAGACTCCACTTTCTAATCTAATATTTCCTGTATCACCTGACTTCGACTGCACTCCATTACATCGGTTTTGGATTTATTTATTTATTTTCATTTTTTACTCTTTCTCCAAAACGGTGTCCATACCATTCAGCTATTTCTCCAGTTATTTTGCAGACATAGATAATAGTTTCTCTCTTTGGATTGTGATCCCCTTTCCAAGTACCTCTTCGATGTCCTTTACCACCTGTTCTATATAAACACACACACAAAAAAAGAGAAGTCAAATTGCAGCCTTACCTCACTCCTTTATGGATTGCTGCTTCTTTCCCATAGCCTTCGATACTTATCACTGCAGACTGATTTTTATACAGACTGTACATAATTGAGGACTAGAGATGGGGAAAAGGGTGAAAGCTCCAGAAATATGTTTTCGAGAGAACGCCAATAATAATGAGGTTCACGGCCTTTGAAGTGCAACTATACTACATCCAATATATTTTATACTACCTATTACCCACGACTTCGCTCGCGAGGATTTCGTAAGTTGATAAAAATTAATTGTTCCTCGGTACTGTACTATGACATTATCTAAAAATCCCTAAAGAATAAAAACTCGCCTAAAAATTGCATTTCATTTACGCCAGAACCTCTTTGTAAACCACGTTTGTGGCATTGGCTTTTGGGGCTAAGGTGACCAAGCTACTGGCAGAGCTAAATCTAAAACAAGCGACATAGAGCTCTACATGTGAGAAACAGTCAAGAAAGGGGTTTCTTTATTTGCAAAGGAGATTATAAATACCAATTTTCACGCCTGTAACATGCTAAGTTTATGAGAATACTGTAGATATACTCATTTTAAAAGCTGTCCCACTCCTTGGCTGAGAGTTCATCGTTGAGGCCTTCGGTTCACAGAGTTCCGCTTTCGATTCCGGACTGGGTCGGATATTTTAATCACGTGTGATTAATTCTTCTGGCTCGAGGACAGATTGTTTGTGTTTGTCCCAACACTCTCCTCTTTATATTCACTCAACACACCACATTACCAACCACAACAGGAATACGCAAGTAATTACATCCCTACACATAGGGTTGCGTCAGGAAGAGCATCCAGTCGTAAAATAGCGTCAAATCCACATGTGTGACACAGTTCGCACCCGCGACCCCACAGGTGTGGGAAAATCGGTAGAAGAGAAGAAAATAACATACTCATTTTAAAATATCACTCGCTTTCAAAATTTTTTTACCTCTTAAGTGGATTTTCTAGGAAAAGTGCGTTCATTTTAAAAGAGATTCCAAGTACGGCCTACCAATTTTCACGTCTGTAACATCTTCCGTTTCTGAGATATATGTATCCTCATTTAAGGAATTAAACTCCTTCCTCACTTCTTTTCAATCCTCACCCCTTAAGTGGATTTTCTAAAAACAAAAATTTGTGTTCTTTTGTTTTAAATGAGATTCCAAATACCAAATTTTATATCTGTAACATGTTAGGTTTATGTGATCTATTGTAGATAATCTCGCTGCTGTAAGCATACTGGAGCTGATGTTGCCATGGTTACGGCAGTTCATTTCTTTATCTGATTCCTAGAGTAGGGGTAGTGTGGTGCCAGTATCTCAATAATGGTTGGTTTTAGGGCCCGTAGGGCTTACCGAGTTTTGTTCTTTGCGCCAAGGGTCGTAAAATGAGCTTTGTCTCGTCCTTGTACGACAAATTCGGTATTTCGCCAATATTAGCCTACTATTTTTATATCTCCCCATCTCCCCACGTTGCCTTCCCCCCCCCTAGAATTGTTTTTAAAATAAGATATAGACTATATCACTCAGGGATAATGTATGTTTCTATTAGTGAAATAATTTTTAGACTCGGCCCAGTAGTTCGTGAGATTAGCCATTACATACCAACAAACTTTACCTCTTTATATATTAGTATAGATAATTATATAACAATATTTAGCTTCTATAAATTTCATGTCTTTAAGTGGCCCAAAAATTATAAAATATATGAATGATAGCATACTGACACAAGGGACAACACAGAAGAATTGCAGCGCCAGACTCTGGCACATTTATCCTTCCCCACCAAACTCAGCTGGGCACATTGGACTGTGGCTCTACCTTTTGAGCCAACTAAACTAATGACCTCAGGCGCAGGTACAAATTATCACCATATTCCGCATGGGTAATACTTCCCCTTATTACAAACCCCCGCCCCCCACACACACACATTTTTCGGATTTCGGCACTTTCACCCTTTTGCATCTTTGGTGTTCAGTTCTTCTTTCTCGGTATCTGCTCCCGATCATCTCCATAATCTCAAATAGCTTGGTCCAAGCAATATTATTAAATGCCTTTTCTAGACCTACGAATGCCATGTACGTGGGATAGTCCTTCTTAATTCGATCCATTAGCATCAGACGAAAAGTCAGGATTGTTTCAAGTGTTCCTACATTTCCTCTGAAGCCAAACTGATCTTTTCCCAACTCAGTTTCAACTTGTCTTTCCATGCTGCTGCAAAATGATACGGGTAAAAAAATTTGCAAGCGTGAATACTTAACTAAAGGTGAGGTAGTTTTCACACTTATCATCCCCTGCGTTCTTAGAAATAGGTATAACAACATTCTGTCTAAAATTGGATGTCACTTCTCCAGCATCATATATCTAAATGGAATAACCTCGCCATGCTGGTTTCTCGTAAGGCAGTCAGCAATTCTGAGGGTAGGCCTATGTCATCAATTCCAGGTGTCTTGTTCCTGTCGAATTCTGACCTCATAATTGGGTCTTCCATTTCATCAGCATCACTAGCCTCTTCTTGTTCCAGAACCTTATCATCTATTCCTGTCCCTCAATACAGTTGTTGGATATGTTCCTGCCATCTTTCCACCTTGTCTTCTTTGCCTACAAGTGGTGTTCCACCTGAGCTCTTACTTAATATTCACACACCTAATTTTCCTTTCTCCACATTCCTTGATTTTTCTGTAAGCAGCATCCACCTTTCCTACAAACTAAACTAATGACCTCAGACACGTGCACAAGTTACACCGTATGCGGCATAGCTAATGCACCCCCTTATTACAAATAAGAAGCAAATCATGAACTTAGCACTCCGTTTTCCGGATGTATTTACGAGTGGTGGGGGTATTTACTGTTCTAAGAGGAAGTAAGACTGGACAACCGTCCTCTTTTAACTCTAATCAGAGGAAAAAGTAGAAGAGGTCCGAACTTTCAAAGAATGACGATATGAGCAAAATAAAGGGAAGGGTAAGAAGGGATTGGAAATGAAAGACTCCCTAGGACTCACAAAACTAACACCGTTGGGGTCGGGAGACAAAATGAGTTGACCAAGAGAGGCCAGATGGGAAGGATGAAATTGAGGAGCATGACGCAAGTAAGTTGGGAGCTATGTCAGACGCAGCTGGGGCCTATGGTCACCAGCCCCTGGGGTTCCCCTTTCAGTCCCCCTTGTGAATAGTAGAGGATACTGTTGATGTATTCTGCCACCTCCCATATATTTTGGATTTCAATAATTTGATTAAAAGTGAATTTATACGGCAAATGGACAAACCTACTACGGCTCCTTAGCTGCGCCGAAGATTTTAGGCGAATGGGTTTAATTCCTCTGGATCACGGATTCTTCATTTACACACAACATGCCACACTATTAACCCTTACAGAAACCACATTAATCTGATAAATACCAGGAAAGGAAGAAAGAATGAAAGAAAGAAAGAAAACATTTAAACCTATTAATAATGCAATTTCCTCTCATGTTCAAGGATTTTGAAAGTTCTATATCGAGTGGTTTCTGAATGAGGAAATTAATTTATATTGTTGATTATATCCTCCAGGTATGTTCTCCATAACACTGTAGTAGGTTGTAGGTCAAATATTTAATATTCGTGTACATTAAATGTATAAATCTATGAACAAAAATTCTTCGCTGAGGTTTTAAGTCTCTTGATAAATCTCATTTATCCGGCTAGCCCTAACTTCACAGTCAAGTATGATTGTGAAGGGGTTACTTTGATATTAGACACCTAATGATTGCAAATAACTATTTTAATGTATTCGAAATCCTTAGCACTGAAGTTCACTGTTTCAGGAGTTCCCATGTCCTCTGCGCTCGTGTGGGTGCTGGCTGTGGTGGAGATACTGGCCGTAGCTCCGGCAGAATCAGAGGTTGTCACATGCGGCTCCAACGTTGTGCCAATGGCCACCAAGAATGATGCATCATTCGGCTGCCGATTTAGATTTGATCCTGGTACGTACTGAATTTCATCAGAAATAATAATTTATGACTTTAAGTGAACAGATTCATTTGCTACACACTAGAACATTTTGCAAATATGACTGAAAACGTGAGAGAAATACGTCATTGTTAAGAAAATTAAAATTTTAGTGTCTACTGACATGTACGAAATATTTAGTTTGAACTGCAGAATCATCAACCGCATGAGGGAGAAATGGGAAGGCCTTTAATATTTCTATAATGAGAATGTTGGGTTAAACATGGTAGGAAATTCCCATACATCTGTCCTCATGTACGAACGCACTAATCTTAGGTATCACTCAACGGATTTTGATGCGATTTACACCATTTGCTAGTGAGTTTTACGAACTAGGTTTACGGGTACAAAATATCTCGCAACAAAAACAACAACAGGGACCTAGAAGTAATGTCAAGCAATTTGCTAGGAAAACCAATATGTGCCAGGATATGGTAGGTGTACAAGAGAGGAGAGGGGGAGTTGTAAAAGGCAGGTAGTCCAATGTTTTAAGGAGAAGGAACGTGCAGGATGAGAGCTCTATTCAGGAGCAGATTTCAGGACATGTATAGGTGAGAAATTGGTATGAGTAACGGCAGGAAGAATATCAAAGATAAGATGAAGAGCAGGGGACTGTTGCAGAGGAGTGCGGAGGTAGGAGAAAAGGGAAATGTAGAGCAGAGGATGGGAAAAGAAAGGTGGAACAGTGTCATGTTCGGGAGAAAAGGGGGGAGGAAGTAGCTTCTGTACCCAGAAATATGTAAATAAAATCGAACTTTGTAACTGTATTCGGATTTCGCATACAGATTCTTAGGAAATAATGGAAGCTAGGTATTTTTCTTGCAGGGCAAAATTTGCAAGAGAGAAAGACATACGAACGCTATTTAGGAGTTATCCGAGGAGAATAGGAAGGCAGGTAAGGTCTCCCTCAAACAATGTACGTGATATGGTAGGAGTACAAGAGAAGAGGGGAGGAAAGGCGGAAGTTGTAGAAGGCAGGTAGTCCAATGATTTAAGGAGAAGGAAATTTCAGGATTGCTCTACTCAGGAGCAGATTTCAGGACAGTTATCGGTGAGATATCGGTATGAGTCATTGCGGGTAAAACAGCAGAGGGAAGATCAGAAACAGGGAACTATTGAAAAGGAGTGCGGAGGTAGGAGGAAAAGGAAATGTAAAGTAGAAGATGGGAAAAGAAAGGTGGACCAGTGTCATGGTAGAGAGAAAAGTGGGGAGGAAGTAGCTTCTGCAACCGTCAGGAAAGATGGGGGAGACCAGGAAGGGAGGGGATCAAATGAGGGTTGAGGCTCTGGTCATGGGGGATCACATGGTTAGACATGTGAGGAAAGTGTGTGGAGGAAAAGGAACCAGGGTTGAGTGTTATCCAGGAATTAGTTAGGGCAGATGTTGGAGAAAGTAGAAGGAGGAGGGACAGGAGAAGGTGGTAGTCCTTCACGTAAGGCAAGAAAGTATAAGTACCAACAAAGCTGGGGATGCCTGGGATCTGGATAATGCAGCACGAGTGAAGTTCAAGAAAGCGGAGATTGTTATCGGTGGAATACTGTGTGGGAGGGATACTGAATAGAAGGTGATCGGCGATTTAAATGAGACTATGGAACTGGGTATGTGGGAAACTAGGAGTGAGATTTCTAGATCGTAATGGGTGGGTACGAGATATAGATCTGCGCTTAGATGGCCTTCACTTGAACCGCTGCGATACGTTTAAGTTAGGAAGTTAGTTTAGAAGGATTATAAGAAGGTATATTCAGGGAAACTGGGTGGATTAGGCAGCGATGATAAGAGTACAGGGATCTAGAAGTCAAGTAGGGATGACATAAAAATATTAATGTTGAACTGTAAAAATTTTGTAAAGAAAGGAATACAACCTAACCCCATGGCAGTAAAGCCCTTGGAGGGCCTTGGCCTATCAAGCGACTGATGCTCAGCCCGAAGGCCTGCAGATTATGAGGTGACTTGTGGTCAGCACGACGAATGCTCTCGGTCTTTATTCTTGTATTTCTAGACTGGAAGGAGAGGAATATAATCAAATAATTTAATAGATATAACTTATACTTACCAGATATTGTAATATGAGTTAAATCATGGCTGAGAAATGATATAATGGATGCAGAACTTTTTTCACAGAACTGGAGTGTTTATCATAGAGGCAGGATAAAAACGGCATGAGAGAGGATGAGAAGCTCATCTCTAAAGATAATAAGAAACATGATGTATTTGCAGTGTACAGAACTGGGAAGGGTGGAACAGACGCTGATTCAGTATTATTTGATAAGATAATCAGGTAAGTCAGAACCGAAACGGAAAGGAGCGTTATTGTAGCGCGTGATCTCATTTTACCAATGTCTATAGGAAAGACAATGCAAACGAAAGGAAGCATGACCAACAAATGGAAAATAAGTTAATATGGGAAGGATAGCAGATTCAGAAAGTGATGGAACCAACTAGAGGGAAGAATATTCTGGATGTGGTGCTGGTAAAACCAGATGAGCTCTATAGAGAAACGGAAGTAACAGATGGCATTAGTGATCATGAAGCTGTTTTCGTCGTAGTTAAAAATGAATATAATAGAAAGGAAGGTTGGAAAAGTAGGACTACTAGGCAGTACCATATGGCAGATAAGACAGGCATGAGGGAGTTTAAAACTTTTTAATATGATGGTGGAAAACGGCAAACAAAAATTTTAACGGACTGTGAGATATGTTTAAAGCTATTGTTGAGGAATGTTAAAACAGGTATGAACCTTTAAAACGGTACGGAATGGCGAAGACCCACTTATTATAGCAGTGATAAAGAGTCTAAGAAGGAGGTGTAGGTTGGAAATAAATAGAGTTAGAAATGGTTGTTGAGGTAAGGAGAAATTGAATTAAATTACTAGGGAATTGAATCTATCCAAGAAGTTATCTATGATGGCAAGCATAATTGGCAGTCATACGAATTTAAGTGAAAAATGGAAGGGGATGAATAGGTACTTTAGAGAAGATCAGGTTCCAAGAAGAAGAAGGCAAGAATCATTAATGAACAAGGAGTGGTGTGTATGTGAGCAGGTATCTACACAAGGCAGAAGCATTCAGTCAACGGTATGTAAAGATTGTTGGTTGCAAGCATAATATCCGGATAGAGGAGGTGAATAATACTAACGAAGTAGTGAAATATACCTACGATAACAAAGATATTTAAAAGTTGAAAACTATAAAATAAGCTGGAATTAATAAGATTTCTGGGGATATACTAAAGACAATGAAGTACTCATTTGATTACTGTTTGTATGAAGGAGCTATCTCAAACGAATGTGGAATTATTATAGTATCCTCTGTGTATAAAATAAAGGGTTATAAAAATAAAGCCCAATGTTATAGGCCAGTCAGTTTGAGATGTGTTGCATGTATGCTTTGGGAAAGCATTCTTTCTGATTATATTCGACATATTTGCGAAATAATAACTCGTTCGATAGAAGTCAGTTCTGGATTAGGGAAGGTTTTTCCACTGAATCTCTACTTATAGGATTCTAGCAAGATATAACAGATATCTTAGATTCAAGAGGCCAAATGGACTGTGTCGTGATTGACCAATCTCAGACGTATGGTAGGGTAGATCACGGGAGACTACTGGCAAACTACTCGACAAAAGGTTGACTGAATAGCTAGCTATATTTCTAGAAAACTGAACTCGAGAATTAGAGTAGTAATCGTTAAGAGGGTAATTCCTCAAGACAGTATTACTGGACCTATATATTTTATAATATTAAAATGATATGAGTAAAGGACTGGTATCAGAGATAAGGACTTTTGCGGATGATGTTATACTGTAAAGAGTAATAAATAAGTTACAGGATTGTGAGCAACTGCAACATGACCTCGATAATGTTGTGCAGGTCAGTGGTAGCTGATTGATTATTGAATCATTGATTGATTGATTGACTGATTGATTAAATGCCCCGATTTAACCATAAAGCCTAAAGCGAACTTGGTTCACCTATCCGTATTTTTATTCTCTGACTAGCAAGATACCCGTGCTTCGCTACGGTATTATACTGAAATTTATAATTGAATGCTTATTGTTTTAGATATATAATCCGCCGAAATTCGCGATCTGACTCGTTCTCTGCGAGAATACACCAAAATTCCCGATCTATTATTTTACGGCACGTTTCCTCCCATTTTTAAATCTTCCTTTCCAGCAATCGATTTCGTACTTCCCGGGTTAGGCTCAGGTATTCCTCCAGGTCAGTTGGGTCCGTAAATCTTTGCCATCTTTTCCTATAATATTTTTAATACGGATATAATCCTTCAGGAGATCCGGCGTGCTGTCATACTGGGTGCCTTGGCGGCACTGAACCCGCGACCGGACTGCATTCTTAGTCATTACCCCTCCAGGAGCCGTTTCCATCGCGGTCCGCAATTTGACGACGGTCCGGAATATTATTATTATTATTATTATTATTATTATTATTATTATTATTATTATTACTATTATGTGTTGCTGGAATGGCTGATGACAGGGAAAACCGGAGTATCCGGAGAAAAACCTGTCCCGCCTCCGTTTTGTCCAGCACGAATGCCACATGGAGTGACCGGGATTTGAACCACGGAACCCAGCTGTGAGAGGCCGGCGCGCTGCCGCCTGAGCAACGGAGGATCCTTATAAGTACATTAATAACAGTAAAATCAATTGGTCGCACCTCCTTCTACACCCCACCGCCGTTAAGTTTATTTACAGCCACCCCCCCCCCTCGAAAAAGAATTAAAAGGATGCTTGTTTCTTTATGTTTAAGGGAGATTCTAAACACCAATGTTCACGTCTATTACCTTCAGTTTTGAAATATAAGTATCCACATAAAAATAATTTACTTTTTTTCACTTCATTTCACAATAATCTCTCCTCCCCCTAAATGAATTTTCCAGCAAAAAAATACTTGTTTCTTTAATAGTAAAGGATCTTCTAAATACCAATTATCATGACTCTAACTTCTTCAGTTTTTGATTTATGTGTCCTCATGAAAGGAATTCAACTCTTTTACACTCCCGCCCTCCAAGATGGTTTCCCCACCAAAACGCCTTTTTCTTTGTTTTTAAAGGAGATCCAAATACGAATTTTCACGTCTGTAACAACTTTAGTATTAGATGTATGTATTCTCATACAATTAAGTCAACTAATGTTTCAATTCTTTCACCCCCCCCCCCCCCCTTCATTGGATTTTCCGAGAATACGTGTTTCTTTACTTTTAAAGCAGATTGCAAATATCAAATTTCACATCTGTAACATCTTCATTTTTGAGATATCAGTAGCCTAATTAAAAGAATTCATCACCATTTTCAGTCACTTTTACCCCCCCCCCCCCGCCCTCCACCCAAGTGGTATTTCCGAAGACTAAAAATACACTTTTCTTTATGTTTAATAGAGATAAAAAAATACCATTTTTCACTTCTGTAACATGTTAAGTTTTTTAGATATCCGAAAAAATTCTCATTTTAAAATTTCACCCCTTTTGGGTTCCCCTTAAGTAGAGTTTCCAAAACAAATAACCTATATTTCTTTACATTTACAGGAGATTTACACCCACTTTTTACGTCTGTAACATTTTACGATTCCAAGATATTCTGTAGATATAGTCTTTCAAAAAATTCACCCCAATTTGTCACTCCTGTTTAACCGCCATTAATTGGCTTTTCCAAAAACTAAAAAATACGTGTTTCTTTATTTTTAAAGGAGATCCCAGATGCGAATTATCAGTTCTATAATATCTTTCATTTCTGAGATATGTGTATCCTCATTAAAGGCATTCAACACATTTTTCACCCTTTTACACCCCTCCTATTAGGACTTACTGGAAACAAAAAAATACGTGTTCCTTTATTTTTAGAGGAGATTCTAACCACCAATTTTTACATCTGTAAATTTTAAAGTTTTAAGATGTAGACACACTCATTTTAAAAAATTCACCCCCGTTTTCACCCCCCAATATTTGGTTTTTCCAAAAACGAAAAAAATACCTGTTTCTTTACTTTTAAAGTAGATCCAAAATACCAATTTTCAGGTTTGTAATATCTTCAGGTTCTGAAATTTAAGTATCCTCATGAAAGGCATTCAACCCATTATTCACCCTTTTACACCCTTCCTATTGGGATTTTCCGAAAACAAAAGAATACGTGTGTCTTTATTTTTAAAGGAGATTCTAAATACCAATTTTTACATCTATAAACTTAAAAAGTTTTGAGATATAGATACACTCATTTTAAAAAATCACCCCCTTTTCACCCCCCCCATTAATTGTATTTTGCACAAACAAAAAATACGTATTTATTTATTTTTAAAGGAGATCCCAAACACCAATTTTCAGGTCTGTAATATCTTCAGGTTCTGAAATATAAGTAGACTCATGAAATGCATTCGACCCCTTTTTCAACCTTTTCCACCCTTCCTATTAGGATTTTCCGAAAACAAAATATACGTGTTTCTTTATCTTTAATGGAGATTCTAAATACCTATTTTTACACCTATAACCTTTAAAAGTTTTGAGATATAGATACACTCATTTTAAAATATTACCCCTTTTTTACCCCCCTTAATTGGGTTTTCCAAAAACAAAAAATACGTGTTTCTTTATTTTTAAAGGAGATCCCAAACACCAATTTTCAGGTCTATAATACCCTCATTTTCTGAGATATAAGTAGCCTCATTAAAGGCATTCAACCCCTTTTTCACCCCTTTTCATACCTCCTATTGCGATTTTCCGAAAACAAAAAAATACGTGTTTCTTTATTTTTAATGAAGATTCTAAATACCAATTTTTACATCTGCAAACTTTAAAAGTTTGGAGATATAGATTCACTAATTTTAAAAATTCACCCCCTTTTCACCCTCCCATTAATTAGATTTTCCAAAAACAAAAAAATACGTGTTTCTTTATTTTTAAAAGAGATCAAAAGTACCAATTTTCAGGTCTGTAATATCTTCAGTTTCTGAGATATAAGTACCGGTATCCTGATTAAAGGCATTCAACACATTTTCCCCCATTTTCACCCTTTTTCACCCCTCCTATTGGGATTTTCTGAAAACAAAAAAATACGTGTTTCCTTATTTTCAAAGAAGATTCTAAATACCATTTTTTTACATTTGTAAACTTTTAAAGTTTTAAGATATAGGTGCACTCATTTTAAAAATTCACCCCCCCTTTTCACCCCCTTAGCAACGGAATATCCAAAAATCCTCTCTTAGCGAGCACCTACATCTTAATATGAATGCATCCCCAAAATTTCATTTCATTATGTCCAGTAGTTTTGGCTCGGCGATGATGAATCAGTCAGTCAGTCAGGACAAGCTATTTTATATATATATAGATAGATTGCTAGTTCCCAAGAGCAACGAACATACCGCTGCTAATACCTTTCGGTTAACTACTCTCAATACTCGTAACGCAGCATTTTCTGTTTAGGAACGTGTTTGAGTCTCACTAGTCGACTGTAATCTGCTCAAGTCACTAGTCAGTGAATTGTTTCGCTAATTGTTTTACGTCGCACCGACACAGATAGGTCTTATGGCGACGGTGGGACAGAGAAGGGCTAGGAGTGGGAAGGAAGTAGCTGTGGCCTTAATTAAGGTACAGCCCCAGCATTTGCCTGGTGTGAAAATAGGAAACCACGGAAAACCATCTTAAGGGCTGCCGATAGTGGGGTTCGAACATACTATCTCCCGAATACTGGATACTGGCCGCACTTAAGCGACTGCAGCTATCGAGCTCGGTATGTGAATTGTTTCCATCAGTCATCCAGAAATTTGTAAATAAAATCGCACGTTCTAACAGTATTAGTTTTTCACATACAGATCCTTAGGAATTAAAAGTAATTGGGTATTTTTATTGTAGGGATAAATTTGTAAGAGACATTGCTTCACGCTGACCTAAAGTTCATGGTTTTGCACGCCTCAGTCTGTCCTTCGATATTGTACCCTATCCAGGCGGTATTCCCTAGTAAAATTCCGAATAAAACCATTAAAGAGAGCGACAACATAATTAGATGCACACTTTAAGAAATTCTCCAATTTATATCAAGTATTCCTGATAGTATATTATACAGCCATAATATGTACAGTACAACGGTCTTGGACTTCTCCGTGCGCAGTGACAAGCAGCTCTCCAGTCAATCAACGCCCTACGAATCCTGCAATCGGACCGTGTAATTACTGGAAACCTAAAACCTCATTGAGAAACGCAATAAATGCATACTGATACTGTTGATGACTGGATCAGTCTCAAGGATAGATTCCTGGATCCTAGGAAAATAAGTAATAAACTGAGAGATGTAGAGTAAGAACAGTGGTGTCAGCTTCCACAGAAAGGCAAACGCGTTGCCCTCTTATGTGAGTTTCCTCCAGCAAACCACTGGACTGTCTACCATGAGGGTCTATCATGCAGTGAAAATGACAGCAAGTGTGGCTGCAGTTCGTGCCATACCAGGCAGAATCCCAGACAACAAGCGTTGCCGACATTGTCGCAGCGAGGTAGAAACCTTTTCTCATGTCTTACACTCTTCCTCACATGGTGATCTACTGCAGAATGCGAGGCAACCCAATGTTACTCATTCAAGACATCTGCTTGGACCTCATTTCATTTCCTTTCGTTTTTGATAATAAGTTGTCATATTCGATATTCGTCATTCTTAAAAGCATGCTATTTCCTTCTTTAGAAATAGGTACAAGTAAAATCAAGTTCTCGACCTATTTTAGTACATTTTGGTTCGATAGATGTTTTATCAAAGAGGTTTTCAGCATTGAGGGAACACTCGCATTTCGAAAGCTTCAATTTTCCTCACTGTGATAAGCCTTAAGATTTATATGTCAATATCATAAAGCAAAACTGAGTAAATATTACACAATGACCCATATAGCCTGTTTATTATTTAATTTTATTTAAGAAAAATGGTTTCATGCGAAAGGTGTTCCGAGCATACTATATTTTCAATTGCTACGTCTAGGTCCAAATTTTATTAATTCAACGCCTTAGATGTTTATTCGCTCTACTGTATTATTTATCGTCATACCAAAAGAATTACGTTATTAACCTTTTGGTAAGTAATACCGACTCATCCATTTGTGACATTGAAATGGAATGTTACGTCCGTGTAGTTCAGATTTCAACCGCACCATATCATTTTATGGTACGTTTGCCTTTTCTGAAGTCTTCCTAGCGAACTCTTGTATCTATTGTGAACTGTTAATCTTTCCCATCATGTGTTGTTACCACTACGTAATTTTTCCTTATTACGGTAGATGGCAACTCACGCGTTAGCATAGTTCAAAGTATTTATTTCTGCCCCGTCTTGTTGGGTTACCTTTCTGGTTGGTTGTGTGGGGAGTTTTGACTTGATAAGGTGGAAGGACTATATTTCCAAGTCGCCTTTGTGGCATATGAAAGATATTTTAACAGATTCAAGATGTCTTTGTACATATCTCGGCCTTTCGAGAATTTTATTTGCTTATGTAATTGAGGTATTTAATTTTCTTTACTCTTCTCTTGGTTTTATTTTTGCTTTTCTCTGTGCTCACGATGGTTGGGCTAGAAAGGTTCCCTCATTACATGTGTTTCGAATTTATTTGTGTGTTAACTGTACTTTTATGCGCTTCTTTCGGTATTTTCATTTACCGATCCACTATGTTTGTTCTGGGAACACAAGGTGACACGGATTTATGTGTGTGTGTGTGTGTGTGTGTATGAGATTGTTTGCTGTGTGCCGGCCGAGACTTTTCACTCATGTTGCTTCATTAACATACCGCTTGAGCTCATGTTATATTATTTTATCGCGTGTTCTCTATATTTCATGTCCACTAAAAAGGTGTGTTATGAATACAAGCTAACAACGCGATTGGCCTGTTTCTGTGTGTTTTGTTGTTGGAGACACTCCGTCTCTTTAAGATGGATCACTTTCTGGTTCATATTGTCTGAGCTCGAGAGCGGTTGTTTATTTTGTTATGTGCTGTGCGTTGAGGTTCTTATACGCCCCTTTATTCGGCGACCTAACCCCTTGGTCTCTGTGTGAGCGTGGGTGGTTCTGACGCTTGGATCCGTGATACCTTTTGTGTCTAATATATTTATTGTTCGTTTCACATTGCCGTCATTGGCTTTGTTTATCTATTTTCTAGTTTAATTTTTTTATTGTTTGCGGGGCGCCTTTCTATTTTATCTTAGTTGTTTGGCGTGAAACCATGGTAACCGCCCCTTTTCTCCTTTCTCTTCGCTTTATTTTATGAGCTCGGTGCACCCTTTCCTCTTCTCCCGTTTTAAGCTGTTTTACTTCTTGTATCCTCGGGGGACGTGGATTTGGATTGTTGAGAGACCTTATGAACTGCATGGGAGAATGTTATGATAAGGTGCTGTTACTCCCTCAACTTATGGTTGTTTAGACATAATGTGCACAAAACAAATGCTTTGTATCCACCTGAATTTATGTTCTTCATTTAATGATGATAAATGCCAAGCCCTTCTATCTAACTTTTCATCACGTCTTTTATCAAGGTAAGCGAGTATGAAGGTGTTATAAACAGTGTTTGTGTATTTTGATTATGGGCCACGTATGATTAATATAATCTATTTGATGTTTGGCCTATGCGACCTTTCTTTTTGATTTTCTCTTCAAAATAAATTTATGTTCCTGCCCCTATTCCTGTTATATTTTTATTTCTTTGCGTCTCTTATATGTGTGTTATCTGTAAGAGGCCCGGGTCCAGTTCCTGGCAGTCTTTGCTAGTTTTGACCAAATCCACCGCACTTGGTCTTCTTCGTGTTCTTAGTATTAGTTCAGATTCTAGGTAAAACTGGAGGTCGCGTGGCTAGGACCACGGTATCAATAGTTACATAAAACTACAAGCTTACTTACCTTATCCTTTTTGTAGTAATTGACTTTACATTTTTCTACATGCTTTGCACTAGCTCTCGTGCAGGGCCGTGAAGAGGAACTGCGGGACCTTGTTAGCGCCAAAAACCGCCAGTTGGAGGAGGAGCAACAGCAGAGCAGTCGAACTGACCATCCACAGCAGTATTTCCATCAACTAAACAACAAAGCGAGCCCGAAGGCCAGAGAAATGTCCCGCTTGACTGTCCAGCCTCTCCGGAAAGCCAAGAATTTAGCCGCCACACTTTCTCAAAGGTAAGGTCTGCTGCACGATGAGTCTAGCTTTCTTCAGGAAAGCCAGTTTGAAACTCAGTCGTACATGAGACACAAATACCGGCTGAATGGGGAGCTACGCCACTCAGAGACAGGAAATTTGAATTTTTGACAGTGATAATCCTGAACATGGATTTCCTCCTACTTCCTTCACATTCTCTTGAGTCAAACCCTAAGATAGGGTATTATTCAGACATCGCCATCTAGTCCATTTTTACAACCCGATCTTGTACACTTTCGAACGCTAAATTCACCAATGACATTTCTTAGCTATGTAATGCACTGAAGGTTATCTACACGTTGCAAAAGTGTGTACTTTCACTCTTTTAGAACAGATTTATATGGTAACATTATATGAAAATTGCCCTAAACAACGGCTGTCATCCTTCTAACGTATTAGAATTACACTAATTGTCAAAGCGTGTCTTGGGGAAATGTTTGTTAAAGAGTAAGTATACATATTGAATGGTTGTATTAAAAATGTGATATTTACTCATTATGGTAAGATTCAGATTAAGTTTTTATCACTAATTACCTCAACCCAGGAACTTAAGTTTAGAACCCCCTCCCCCTATGGCACTACAGCCCTTGAAGGGCCTTGGTCTACCAAGCAACCGCTGCTCAGCCTGAAGGCCTGCAGGTCAGCACGACGAATCCTCTCGGCCGTTATTCTTGGCTTTATAGACCTGAGCCGCTATCTCACCGTCAGATAGCTCCTCAATTCTAATCATGTAGACTGAGTGGACCTCGAACCAGCCCTCAGGTCCAGGTAAAAATCCCTGACCTGGCCGGGTATCGAACCCGGGGCCTCCGGGTAAGAGGCAGGTATGCTACCCCTACACCACGGGGCCGGTTAGCATGTACGTAACAGAAAGACAAAATAATGATGAGATACCACCTACAAATCACTCACTACCTAGCTTCTGAAATAAAACTAATAAAACTAAAACAATAATATGGATGACCTTTTATACGATATTCGATCGTTGGTTTTCCACTAGAACAATAATCATCATGGGTAGTTAATACTTTAAAGAAACGATGTCTTTACTTATATTCTTATCTACATATTCACGAGAGCCGGAACGCCGATAAAGTGAAACTTAACAAAAGTAATGAATTTCGAATGGTCTAAGAAAAGTGTCGTGCGATAAGCGGAGAGATGAAGTTGTTCCGTCACCGGCAGATGTGATTTTAGTGATTACATTAGTGTGATTTTTACTTCAGCCCTTTCTATGAGCTTTAAAATGAGTGGTACCATATCTGAATTTCCAGTTCAATGCAATCATGATTACAAGTATTTAACTGCTGCACAGTTATAGACAGCAGAACAACTTTGGCAAACAAATATTGTGTCCACGAGGAGACAGGATTGATAACCAAGGTGCTCCTAGCTTCTAAATGAATCAATTACTAGTAAAATCCATTTAGAAAGGGATGAAACTTGAGAATTTTGTCTTATTTTTAGCTTAGGTCTTCAGACTGCTATGGGTGGAGACGTCCTCGTCTGGCTGAATATCACCTCGCCAGATTGTCCAGCCACCCCTAAGTGTGACCACACAAGCCTTTATCGTACTATAGATGGATCTTGCAACAACCTGCTACATCCTGCTGTTGGGATGGCCAACACGGCATTCCAACGTTTACTGAGGCCCAGTTATGGTGATGGTAAGTACTCTGACGTTAAAATTTAAAATACGGTAAATACTGACAGGTGTGTGGCAGTGTATCGGTGTTTTAAACATACTTTTTACTAAGAAGATGGTACAAAGATCAGCATAGTTGAAGTAGGAATCGCTAACTTCACAGTTATCATGAGAGTTAGTTACCACCTAGGATTAGCGTGGTAGAGGTATGGGTGTATACTAGAGTTCTGTGTTAAAAATGGTGTAAACTTTTCCTTCGTGAATATCTAATGATCATAAATATATCTTTCAAAAAATGAAACTCAAATTGATAACGCTTAGTTTATTTGTATCTAATGAATCGTTTTTGAGAGATCTGTGTGAAATTTGGAGTCAACACTTGTAGTAATGGCCATCCATTAATACTTCACATCACAGCCTGAAATATCACATCGACCATCCGTACTCTAACACCCCTCTTTGATAATATGTCTCTCAGGCATGGATATCCATCAATACTTCACAGCATTGCCTGTGTCGGCTTCCGGATCCCAACATAGCGGGTTCAAACCCGGCAGAGGTAGTCGGATTTTTGAAAGGCGGAGGAAAGTCAATTCATAACTCCATGTCGTACGATGTCGGCTTGTGATAGATCTCTGATGACACATTTGGTGTTTGCCCGACAAAATTCATTAAATCTCAGCCATAGACGCCCAAGAGAGTTTCGGTTTACTCGGACTGCCATCTAGTAGGCCTAGAGTAAAACAGAACATCGAAATTGACGAGCAGACAGTCAGATGGCGTCAAATCGAAATGTCTACATTCGGTAGCTAAGGCCATACGATTATTATTATTATTATTATTTTTATTATTATTACTATTATTATTATTAGCACTTCCTGCACGGTTGCTAGGTAACATCGCGTGACACATTTTGTATCGCCAACTTCGTGACGCAAATTTTCAGACGACCCCCAGTCTTAAGACATATTTATATAAAAAACAAATTGCTGATTAATTAATTTAATTTCATGTGGCTATTTCTAGCCGCGTGCAGGCCCACCGATGAGGGTGGGCGGCATCTGCCATGTGTACGTAACTGCATGTTATTGTGGTGGAGGATAGTGTTGTGTGTGGTGTGTGAGTTGCAGGGATGTTGAGGACAGCACAAACACCCAGCCCCCGAGCCACTGGAATTAACCATTAAAGGTTAAAATACCCGACCCGTTCGGGAATCTAACCCGGGACCCTCTGAACCGAAGGCCATTACGCTTACCATTCAGCCAACGAGTCGGACATAATGCTGATGTAACTCAGGGACTGTTTATATTATATCTTAAAAATACAAGAACATAGTCTTGAAATGAAATTCCACAGCCTGTTTCCTGTCATTCGACCGGGTCAGGAATGGAATGAATGAAGCCCCCATCTAGCGGCGAGGATAGGAATTGTGCCGCTTGCCGAAGCCTGTCACACTCCTCTGGCGCAATGACTAATGAATGTCAAACCAAACCCCATGGCCCAATATCCCCGAAGGACCTTGGCCTACCAAGCGACCGCTGCTCAGCCCGAAGGCCTGCAGATTACGAGGTGTTGTGTGGTCAGCACGACGGATCCTCTCGGCCGTTATTCTTGACTTTCTAGGCCGGGGCCGCTATCTCACCGTCAGATAGCTCCTCAATTGTAACCACGTAGGCTGAGTGGACCTCGCACCAGATCTCAGATGGAGGTAAAAATCCCTGACCTGTCCGGGAATCGAACCCGGGGCCTGCGGGTAAGAGGCAGGCACGCTACCCCTACACCGCAGGGCCGGCGACTAATGAATGACAGATGAAATGAAATGATATTGGAGAGTGTTGCTGGAATGAATTATGGCAGGGAAAACTGGAGTACCCGGAGAACAACCTGTCCCGCCTCCGTTTTGTCCAGCACAAATCTCACAGAGGGTGACCGAGATTTGAACCACGGAATCCAGTGGTGACGGGCCGGCGCGCTGCCGCCTGAGCCACGGAGGCTACCAGAACATAGTGTTGTGAATTAACATGCGCGCAAAACAAGTAAGCAAAAAATAAGCGATGGTCGATTTGCTATATCAGATAAGAAGCACGGTTCAGCGTTGGACGTGCAATTTTAATATACGGGGTATGTTATAAAACAATAGTCTTAGTCATAGTTACCATAAACCATTTTTAAGCATAAATTCAGAGTGTGAATATGTCCGAACATACGAGTATCTACTATATGTTTCGTTTGCCCGTTTGTGAATTATAAACACTGTCAGAACAAATTGGAATGAGATATTAATAGTGGTAGTATTTATGAACACATTGTAAATACAGAAATTATGTAATATTAATCTAACACTAACGTCCGAGCATAGCTCCTTGGTAGCAGATACTCGGGATAAGTGAAAGTTCCTTTAAAAAGAGTGAGAAAAGTCGGATAGCGAAATATTATGAGCATAAATGTTCATTTATATTTTTGTGTCGTTTCATTATCATAATAAACATATTCTATGCAAGGAGCTTACATTAATATTGTTTAAATGTATTTGGAGAACAACATTTCAACAAGCTAGTGACCGTTGATAAATCAACAGAACTATTCTAGCAGAAATTTATGAGTTACAGTCAGAAATGCTTGATGAAGTAATGAAAAATATTCTGAGAAGAGGCACTCGTAGTGAGGGAGCGAATGATGGTTATTTGATGGACATAATTTTTCACAAGTAGGCCTAGTGTACGCAGTTTTACAAAGCATGTATGTTATGGTTGCGTCACAAACGTGGGCATTAATTTTAAAACAAACAAAGCGTAAATGATTCAAACCCATGCGTGACTTTTGTACATGTGACTAAGGACGAAACAAAGTGTCATGTGCCACATTTCGTTGTAAGACATAATAAATATATCTGTCATGTTTACAACTACATGTGAATGAGGATGAAACAGTGTTGCTGTGCTATACTTAAACGTCGTAAGACATCAACGGCGTATCAATTATGTTTGCTATATTTTTAAATAGTCAGGAGAAAGATGTATCAGGTGATTCCACCATTATGTACATTTAAAAAAGGTATTTTATTACGGAATTATTCAGTAACCTGTATCGTCTGTAATTTAATATCCAGGGCCAATCAAGAGAGCAAAGAATCTCTACCCTAACAATTTGGTCGCAGTAACTCATGTGTTACTTCGTAAACATTTCTGACCGTATTCACTATTCTCCAGTAAACAAGTATGTTTTACATTTCCTTTTGTTTTCTTATTTTGATTAAATAACCGCATGACTTGTTTCTAGTTTCTTTGCGTAAGACTTGCATTTATAAACGCAATTTGTCGTCTCATTTTTCAATAAATATCTTCATGCTCTCCGTGAATTGTATCATTGAAATACTGAAATTTTCATAGTCAGAGATCTATTTAGGAGGCTTGGATTTCATACTCTTTTCTCTTATTTGGTTTATTCAGAGTTTGTACATATTATCGATATATCCATTACGGAAATTAGTAGTCCTTGTTTTAAGAAGTGAAGGGACTCACGAAGAGATACTGCTTTCTTGGCTATCAATTATGCAGGACTTTCTTCTGTTAGTGACAAATGATATGGCGTGTGGCTTTTATTGCCGGGAGTGTCCGAGGGCATGTTCGGCTCGCCAGGTGTAGGTCTTTGGATTTGACACCCTTAGGCGACCTGCGCATCGTGATGAGGATGACATGATGATGAAGACGACACATTCATCCAGCCCCTGTGCCAGCGGTTTTAACCGACCCTGCCGGGAATCTAACGCGGGACCTCTGTGACCAAAGGCCAGCACGCTAACCATTTTGCCATGGAGCCACTTGCAATGTCCGAACATAACCAGAGTCACTATCAGTTTTCATCTTGCCAGTAACGTTTGCTTCCAAATGTTTTCAGAAACTTCTTTCTCCTCTTCCTGGGCTTTTTCTCAATTTATTGGAGTCAGCAATGCATGTTGATTTGGCCCAGTGTTACAGCCGAATTTCCTTCCTGACGCCAATCCTAAGTGGAGAGATGTAGTCACCATTGCGATTGTTGGTAGTGCGATGTGCTGTATTTAGATAAACATGTGCATTTAGACGATCACAAACACCCAGTCCCCGAGCTAGAGGAATTATTAAACGTGGTTAAAATACCCGGTCTGACCGGGAATATAACCTGGGGGCCTCTGAGCTGAAGGCCAATATGCTGACCGTGCAGTCAAAGAGCCGGACAGTAACAATATACTTCTACTACTACTACTACTACTACTACTACTACTACTACTACTACTACTACTACTACTACTACTACTACTACTACTACTACTACTACAGCCGGGCTGAGGAACTCTGACGGTAAAGTGTTGGCTTTCTAAGAGCAGGATTGTGGGTTTGATCGCGGATCAGGCTGAGGGTATTTGAAGTTGCTCAAATACGCAGTCATGTCAGTATAATTATTGGTACATGGAAGAAATCCCGTAGAACAAAATTCCGGCACCTCGACTTCTCCGAAGATCGTAGCAGTAATTAGAGGGATGCTAAACTAATGATATTATTGTTTTATGTATTCATTGTATTGACCTTAAAATAATACCGAGCGAGTTGGCCGTGCGGTTAGAGGCGCGCGGCTGCGAGCTTGCATCCGGGAGATAGTGGGTTCGAACCCCACTGTCGGCAGCCCTGAAGATGGTTTTCCGTGGTTTCCCATTTTCACACCAGGCAAATGCTGGGGCTGTACCTTAATTAAGGCCACGGCCGCTTCCTTCCCATTCCTGGGCTCTTCCTATCCCATCGTCGCGTCGCCGTAAAACCTATCTGAGTTGGTGCGACGTAAACCAAAAAAAAAAAAAAAAGTAGAAGGCACAGCATTCCATGTAGGTAGTATGTTTACTATTGCAGTGCACAGCGATGCATATGCGAAAACTGTGTGCGTTTAGTTCAAGGTTCCTTCGTTAAAGAGATTCTGAGAGACGCCGGAGTTTCTATAGCCTATATATTGCCATGTAAAGGGGTTCATTAACATGCTAGTAAATCTACAGGTAGGCCTATCAATCTACTACACCTAAGTACTGGCCGTCACTTGTCCACAGTGAGGAGTTGCGTGTGAGTTTTTAAAAAGTCGCCATATTTGAGAGAGACATACAACTAAACAGTAAACATTGCCCTTTTCCCTTCAGGACAATAACAAAAAGTTAACAGGTTGTGATATACTGTAAGAAATACACTTCTCATCAAGCCCTTATGTTTTCGGGACAACTTTCCCTTACTCTGTACACAGATGCTGTTATGTATGAAATATAAATACTGTGATACGTTATGGCAGCCACAACGTGTAGGGATAGCGTGCCTGTCCCTTATCCGGAGGCCTCGGATTCGATTCTCGGCCAAGTCAGGGATATTTCTCTGGCTGTGAGGCCTAGTTCGAGGTCCACTCAACCTACGTGATTACAATTAAGAAGCTATCTGACAGTGAGGTAGCGGTCCCGGTCTTGACAACCAAGAATACTGGCCGAGAGGATTCGTCGTACCGATCATACGACACCTCGTAATCTGCAGACCTTCGGGCTAAGCAGTGGTCGTTTGGTAGGCTATGGACCTTCGGGGTTTGGTTTGGTTTTATAGTAGATTATGCAGATAATATAGACAGATACAGAATATTAGGTTATTACAATATTGTGATATGTTAGCTTTGGATTACTTGTGCACCAATTATTCTTTGGAATTGTTAATTATGTTGCAATCTACTAAAAATACTTCCTTCTGTTTTCAGGGATCCACGAGCCGCGGAGGGCAGTTGATGGCCACCCTCTCCCGAACGCCCGTTCCCTCAGTCTGGCATTGTTCCCTGACAAGGATGTCCCAGATGAACGGCGTCCTCTTGTGGTCATGTACTGGGGACAGCTTGTTGCGCACGACACCTCTTTGTCCGCCTTTCATCTCATCGACGGTAAGTGGAACTCATTTCACATTTGTCCAGATTGCTGTCCTTGGCAGAAAGTTATGTTGTCGCAGACATCGGCTTGTAACACATAAACTCATTAATTTAAACCGAGTAATTATACAGTATGTATGCATATATATTCTATACTATGTTCCATTTCATATGTTTATTTATGCCTACTTTAAAACAAAATGCTGTTGTTACTGACGGCACACAACTTCACGTAACGTGCAGAACTGCACGGAAGAGCAGTTTAATTCACATCTACTAGTTCACATAACTTAATACAATTCTACAGGTATGCCTTTGCTGGCGAGACCTAGTGTTTAAAGTGCACTATGTCTTCTGGTATGGGCTAGAGCAATTTTGTTACTTTCATCGATCTGTCTCAGTATTATCCTTCGCTTTGATAATATGAAAATAACCAAGGTATGAGTGATGTTAATAATGCCATTCCTTATGCCAGTCCCTGCTATGAATGGTGGGAAAATATTGCTCATGAGGTTGGTTGGCGCATGCATTTCAGTCGGCTGGAAGACTGATATATAGCAGCACGTTCTAGATCAGTGAGGAAAGCAACGGGAAACTACTTCACTCCTCATTTACCTAGTACGCCTCTTCAGTGATGCCTGAGCCATCTATGACAGCTGATGGTGGACCTGTTAAGGATCCAACCAGCCTTCGGGCTGAGGGCTGTACATGCATACACACTATTCTAGAATTAGACATCATGTTTTGAGAATGGTTACCTGTTCGTACTTCCCTCTCAAAAATAACCACGTTTTCTATGAGTTTGTGCAAAAGTATTGTACGTTTTTCGGTTTTTGCATATACTTGACACACCGCACTCAGCCTAGGAAATATGTGATCGATAGCGTGGGAAGGTCGAGTTTGTGTTAGACAACACTGTTATCCAAAATCTACCCTTAAAATAAATGAAGAATGGAGTAGGGTTCACATTGTGAAATTCTACCATTAAACTGCAGTACTTCAGTACCCACTGGGAGTAATTTTCGAAAAGTATAATTAATGTTAAATGACATATTCAAGTGCCAAAAGGTTCTAGGTTCCATTCCAGGTTCGTCCAAGTATATTTAACCTGAATTCAGAGCAGGAAAAGGATTCACTCAGTCTCGTGAGTTACAACTGAAATACTGTCTGATATGAGAGGCAATGAACCAGTTCAATAAAACCGAGCAATACGGGTGACGTAATCATCACATTGACCATGTTATTACGTCTCTCTGACTATAACTACGATTTTCGAAGAAGGCGAAGTACCGGAAATTGTGACATGCAGTTCGTACGCACTCGTACATCTGTCGACACGATGTTGGCATGTTTGAGCACCAACTACTGGATAGAGCTGGGATCAAACCCACCAACCTGGGTTCAGGAACCACTGATGATCACAGGGATATTTCACATAGAGTATCCGTGATTATTTCAGTTATTGATATATCTGACCGGATAGAACATGGGTGCACCGTATAGTACGGAACAGAGTAGTAGAATGACAACAAAAGTTTATTAACAATTATTTCATATTTTCCCACAGAGGATGGAGCAGAGATATTGTGCTGCTCAAGGGATGGCAGCTATGTCATTGAGACACCTGAACGTCGCGGTGCCTGCTATGCAATACCCTTACCAGAGGATGATCCTTTCTTCCCAGCTCATGGAGTACGCTGCTTCACCATGATTCGTACTCTCAGTGCTCCATCACTTGATTGCAAATTAGGACCAGCTGATAAGGTAAGTTCTCGATTATATTCGTAGACAATTCAACTTTTATCGCAGAATATACTATGTAGTGGAACTTATATCGCGGATCTACAGTAAGTTCCGACTGAAATTACAAATTCTTCTAGTCTATTTGCTCGGGATATACAAGATAGAAGGGGTCTATCCACATCACTTGGAGAGACACCGAGAGCTTCATATCATTTTAATACAGTCAAGTCACCGCATTTTTAGACCAACTGCGGGGCCTGCGTCTATCTGGATTCAGGTGCATGACTCTCTTGGTCACGAAGTACTCCTCGCTACACATAACATGGCATTACCATTTCAGATGACTTCCGCGCCTTTCCTCCTATGGGTGCAACTCCCATGACCGCACGTATAATGGTCATTTCTAATATGACTGAGTCGAGTGAAGCCTATGGACACCGGACAATGTGCATGTCCGTTGCATGAAGAATTTGTTCATACTTTATGAAGGTTGACCAGTACTCACTGGTCGTACAACATTCCTGTAGACTCTTTCCATGAAGTGAAGAGGTTGCAGAGGGTGCCAGTGGCCTACCTCCACTTCATCCAGGTCGTATTGCCACGAGCACGGACATCGCAACACTACTGGAATGGTGGTACAAAAGCTGTGTCCAACGGATATACGCTCCAGATAGCCATGAAATCGAAGTGCGTGTCAGATTACCTCGTGAGGAACCCTACCAAAAGCTTCTCTTGATCGAGGAATATAATGTAAACCAGCAAATCTTTTTTAACGCTATCTCTGGTAGCGTCAATGGCGTCTATTATCCTTCTATCTTTGTCCTATCGTTGACTAAGACACATTGATTGGAGCTTTGACAACACAGCACAGGCGGTTATTGATAGCGCGCTCAAACAATGTCATTGCGTGACAAACAAGGCAGGTTTGTTGGTAGTTGTAACGCTTGCTGTTGTCCCTCTTGCTCTTTCAGATGGCCATTGTGCGGGTGGTTCACACTCGAGAAGCAGTGTCTTCCTTCGCAATCCGATTAAGGTGAACTACAATAAATTCAGCACCACGTTGACCAGGTAGTTTCCAGACCTTAGTTGCAATGTCGTCAGAATCAGTTGCCTTTCCGTTCTTCACCTTATAAATGGCCTGTATGTTTCTGCCATTGAACCCCGATGGGACGTGAACTCAGATTAGGAAAAGAAAATTGGTGGACGATACTGGATATTTTGTAGAAATAATTGCTCCAACGATTCAAAACGGCTATAGGGTCGAAAAACTTGATTTTTGTCATTTTTCATATTCCTGATGTACACTATAAACCGCAATTCTCTGCATTAAATTGAAACTAAATTAGGTCTAGTATCATCAACAAATCCCTCGCAACGTTTCTTTTGTGAAGTACCGGTATGTCATCTTTATAGAATAAAAATATGTTGAATGTTTTACTATGAATATTTCAGTATTACGTTATAAATTCCTTCCATTGAATGCAGATTGATAGTTTATATGTACAAAAAATCCATTTGAATAATCGTTTCGTGTAATAAACAATTTAACTACGACTTACCATTTATAATTCTATAAATTTGCAGAATAAAAGCTTGATTTTCACTTGGCAACGCAGATATCTCTTGTCCCTAAACAACCAGAGTACTTGAGAGAAAGTGCAAATGCAATGTCAAGGCTGAGGAGGCGAGCGAGTACGTGCTGTGGTAAAGAGATGAAATGCAAATGCTTAATCATCATATTTGCTAGGAACTGAGATAGTTACATTTTTGCGGTTAGTTTAGTCATTAACCACTCATTTAAAAAAATGTGAACTATTTTCACTGTACTTATCACTTCCACCCCTGCGGGATACGAGTAGCGACCCCGCCTCTTACCGGAAGGTCTCGGCTTTGATTCCTGGCAGGTCAGATATTTTTTCTCTATATAAATGAAGCGGCCCTTGGCTCATTTAGAGAGCATATTGTGGAAACTCAGTCTCTGAATGGTTATTTATATATAGATATATAGGATTACATTTCCTTCGGGTTAATGAGCTTAGTACGGAAGCGGACCATCCCGGGCTGTGCTTTGGTACGAAACCATTTGTTGATGTTAGCTAAGCAACAAACGTGCAGTGACGACCTGATTAAACATATTTTTCCGAGTTTTTAAAAGAAATATAATATTTAAGTATGTTCTTTAATATTGTGTAAAGACGGAATAATAATGCAAGGCACAGGAAGTATAAGGAGGCCGTCTCCCTCTGCACGAATCTTCGGTAAGCATTTTTTTGAATGTTGTCATCCATTATGATTCTAATAATTTTATTTGCTTTACGTCCCACTAACTACTTTTTAAGGTTTCGGAGACGCCGAGGTGCCGGAATTTACTCCCGCAGAAGTTCTTTTTCGCGCCAGCAAATCTACCGACATGAGGCTGACGTATTTGAGCACCTTCAAATACCACCGAACTGAGCCAGGATCGAACCTGGCCAAGTTGGGGGCAGAAGGCCAGCGCCTCAACCGTCCGAGCCATTCAGCCCGGCATTATGATTCTAAAGCACATGCAGTCATTTAAATACTATAAATATATACGTAGAAATCGGCTTAATTTCAATTCACGTTAATTTAGGGAGTGTACATCCTATGATATTTTAAAAAGCATATTTTAAGACGTTCTATGTTCCTAGAGTTACTTCCAGACAGTGTTCGGGGTTTGCAAACTATACAGTTCTTGTTTTTCCTCCATTTTGTGAACATCCTTATGTATCCTAGGAAATTACCTTTGTGGGGCTATAGTAATCTGGTATGTAGACAACTTCAAGCTTTCTACCATTTGTTTTCTAGATGAATGGTGTCACTCACTTTTTGGATCTGTCGATGGTGTATGGTTCAGAACCAAGTCGTACCCTGGAGCTGCGTGAGATGTCTGGTGGACGCCTGAAGTCTCAGCTGTCAAAGGACGGCCGCATCTTTCTACCCAGTGTAAGAGACCCGCCGGCAGAATGCGACGTAGCTTCGTCCACAGACACATGTTACCAGGCAGGTATGGTCCAACACTAGAGTAAATGTTCCGCTACGAAATTACTAATAAGTTTAGGTCGAGTTGTACGATCAGATAACAACGTATCTCAGAATGCAAAATGGTCTATTATTGTTGCTATTGTTGTTGCTATTCCTATCTCCAATTAAGATGAGATCGGCTGCAGATCAATGACTGCCATTCGTTTCTATCTTTCCACTACTCCTGTTCAAATATTTCTTCTACAGCTTTCAAGCTTCTTCCCGGATCTACCTTAACCCACTCCAGCCATATTGTTCTGGGGCTTTTCTCGGGTCTTGTACCTTTTATTTTAATTTCAAATACTTGTAAAGGTGTTCTTCTATCCTTCATTATCTGCAGGTACCCGAACCATCTCAAACGTGACAGTTCTATTTTTCACTGTGACAGTTTGTTCTGAGCCTCTCTCTTACATCTGCTTCCTTTAAATGAACCCGTTGTTTTTCCCTGCATACAGTAATTCGAACGAACATAATTTGGTTTGCCTCTGTTTTGCTTGGGCCTTGATGGTCACTTCAGTTTCCACTTTATACCTCAGGAATGGTACGAAGCTTTTGTAAAGAGTTTCTTCGGACTCCAGCGGCACACCATTATTCCCACCAGTCCTCTTACGCTCTGCAGAAACCTTCCTGCTAACTGCATTCCCCTACTGATCTTAGAGATTATCATGTGATTTCTCACGTCCAAAGTATTTAAACTTATTTACTATGTCCAATGGATGGCCATTCACTTTCACACACCCTCTCCCTTTCCTCTCCTTTCTTGTTAATACAACAGTCTTCCTTTTCTATTTACTAATTTTCATTTCCCAGTTCTCAATTCTCTTACTCTTCACATTAATTTCGTCTTGAATTTGTTCCTCATTGTCTTCCACCTATTTTATATCATTAACTACCAAAACTGATCTTTTTTCCTCCATAATATTTGTTCTAATCTCCATGGCACTTATAAACAAAAGGGTTTTTTACTTCGAAATAATTTGAATCGCCTACTAGTGTCTTTACTCTACCTTTACAATAATTACTGTATATAGCTTTCATCAGTTTGATTAATTCACTAGATAATACCTTCTTTCTGAGTGCACACGGTATCCTTCCCTATTTACTGTAGAGAACGATTTGCTTTCCTTTCATTTTAGAGGTTTATAATGTTATGGATACCTACTTCCTGTATTTTTGATTTCTTCGAATTACTTGTGTTAATGGTACGTGTATGGCTGAAGAGAAAGCAGCTATAGGTTTTGCGAGAAGTGTATCCCCAGTATTTTCCTAAAATTATACAAGAGAAACTAAAATAATTTCCAGCTTGATCGACGATAGGATTCGTGCTCACCGTCCTCCTTAGACAACAGATTCAGCCCCATGGTTCTGAATGTAGTAACAGATGATGTTACAGGTGTCTTCTATATGAACCAGCTCTTCTCGTACGAGCGCTGTAATCCGTCTGTAGTCGATCACTTTATCGATAGCCATATATGGTTACGGGTGAATTTCATGTGAACCAGAACTGTCAGTTAACAGCGTTTATTTGCATCCGGGAGATAGTAGGTTCGAATCCCACTATCGGCAGCCCTGAAAATGGTTTTCCGTGGTTTCCCATTTTCACACCAGGCAAATGCTGGGGCTGTACCTTAATTAAGGCCACGGCCGCTTCCTTCCAACTCCTAGGCCTTTCCTATCCCATCGTCGCCATAAGACCTATCTGTGTCGGTGCGACGTAAACCCCTAGCAAAAAAAAAACAACAAAAAAACCTGCGTTTATCATATGAACGCCAGGGAAGTGCTTACCTGAATCACTGTATCGATGTTCATGTATTGTTCCAGGTGACTTCCGAGTGAATCAGAACTATCAGCTAGCAGCACTCCAGGTGGTACTACTTCGAGAGCACAACCGTCTCGCTAAAGAACTATCCACCCTCAACCCCACTTGGAACGATAATAGACTGTATGAAGAAGCTCGTCGTCTGTTAATCGCCCAATACCAGCACATTACTTACACGAACTACTTGCCATCACTTATCGGTAAGATCTTATTTTTAAAACTCTCCCTAAATACATTCGTCATCCTGTAAGTAGTGATAATGTGTTGCTATCTTGAATGCTCATGTGCAGATCGGGAAGTCGGCCATTAAATTGTTTATAGACATAACTACTCCTGTTTATAGTTAAATTCAGATGGTTGGTAGCATTTCAGCAGTAGCATTTGGTAGCAGTTGCAGCACCAATAAAGAAGCATCACAGTCGTGTTTGGACAGTGTACCAAAAGTCCATGATCATAAGAAGGATAATTTTCACTTTTGATCGTGTAAGAAGAACTTACTTTACGTCAAGATTGTTAACAAGGGAAGCCACTCGATGAAAAAAAATGAAATGGCATATGGCTTTTAGTGCCAGGAGTGTCCAAGGACAAGTTCGGCTTGCCAGATGCAAGTCTTTTGATTTGACGTCCGTAGACGACCTGAACGTCGTGATGAGGATGGAATGATGATGAAGACGACACATACACCCAGCCTCCGTACCAGAGAAATTAACCAATTATGGTTAAAATTCCCGACCCTGTCTGGAATCGAACAGCCACTCGATTTGTATGAGTGAATCAAATAACGTGGTTCGGACAACGAAACATTTAAGAAAAACATGTAGTGTTGACGATAGCCTGCACGGCTTTCTACATTCTGGTCATGTATCTATCTATCTCTCTATCTATCTATCTATCTATCTATCTATCTATCTATCTATCTATGCAAAAGCAAAGCAAAGTCATCTCCGTACAGGCCATGAAGGCCCTTGGAGGGGTGGAAGGTAAAGGCTTCCACTATCCTTAACCTCGGTACTTGATGGGGTAGAGTGGTTAGCTCTACGCCCGGCCGCCTTTGCCCCCAGGAATTAACCTGGTACTCATTTTTGGTGTAGGCTGAGTGAACCTCAGGACCATGTACACCTCCGGAAGTGGAAATCTCGTTTCTTAAATTTTACGACTTCCTGACGGGGATTCGTATCTATCTATACATCTATCTATTTTCACTACTGATGTTTCCTACTTTTAAAAACTTTACTCAAGCTTCTTCGTCGACTAATATCATTCCAAGCCATCTCTCCATTGACATCTCGGAACTCTTCGTCTCCTTCAAAGCCCAAAATGCACAACATTTTCGTAACACTACTTTTTTTTTTGTCGGAAATCACCCAGAGCAAGTCATGCTGCTTTCCTTCAGATCGTTTCCCATTTTCGAATCAAGCAATCTTGGCGAGCGTCCCGTACACTGGAACCATACTCTAACTGGGGTCTTATCAGTGACTTAAACACCCTCACCATTACATACTTACCATAACCCCTAAATATTCTCATAACCATATAAATAGATCTGTAATCTTTATTTACAACCTCGTTCATGTGATCACCACAATGAAGATATTTGTTTATATTAATACCTAGGTACTTCATGAGTTACTGTCACCCCATGAAGTCAGCATTAAAAGTGAGGGGACTGCAGTCGATAACCGCTGTCTCCGACTGTTGACTTAGAGGAACTCCCAGCTAGATGCTACAAAATTAAATTCCGCGTTCGTGGTGTTATTATTGTTTAGATGGAAGTACACATGGTGAACCATTCTCTATTAACATTAACCAAAAGAGAAAAAGGAAGAGGTCCGATCCTTCGAAGGACGAAGGTATCAGCAAAAGGAAGGCTGGGGATGTATGGCGTGAAAATGAAAGATGCCTTAAGTCTCGCTATCCTAAAACTGTCGGAATTTGTTGTCGCACGTAGGTCTGGATTCCTTGCGACCATGGCGACGTTCTGCTCTTTCACATCTGTATCACGCAGCCCGTTAAAATTCACAGGGAATTAGACTGAGTGGACTCGCCGAAATTGGTTTTAAGGTGCTGTTTAGCGATGAATGTCGCATATATAATTTTATGAAGAAAAGTCTGTTCATATTTTAGACTGAGACGTGTGTGTACTTGCAATACAGATACAAATAAGATGCCACTAAGTAAATGAATAAAGGAATTATTACACGAGTACTTTTAAAATTTTCAAACAATTTACAAACCCGTTACATCCCAGTACGATAAGGACCTCCTACCATCCGGTAGGTGTAGCTCAGCTGAACTCGCAAGGTGAACTAGTATCTGTGAGTCTATTTCTCCTTCTGTGGTAGGTTCCAAGCAATGAATACATATCAATAATAAATAATTATCCTTTATCATTATTCCGATAATATTAACCCGAAGAAAATTTTGATTACATGTTTTATGTTCAAAAATTTTCATTCGTTCCTATTCCAATTGCTTCAAAAATTAGAGTGACTTTTTCCACTTCACTTTGTCTCTTGCTGTCCTTGATCAGTGAATACCAGCCACTTTCCTGAATTCTTGAGACCTTCTCTGTAGAGGACGTCTTCTGTTTCTTTTTCCCATCCAGGGATCCCTTATTGTTGGGGTGTAAATCCACCTCTCCTGATGCATCCCGGCCACGTGTTCGCCTCAAGCCCATTTAAGAAACCTCACTTTGAAGTATGCATCCTCCGTACCTCTTCTTCTTCGTCATTCTTCACTCCGCACTTTGTCTGTGAGGTAAATTCCCAAAATTATTCTCTCTATTTTCCGTTGACACGCTTATATCATCTCCATCTGTCTCTTTGTGAGAGTCCAAGTCTGGTTGCCATATAGAAGAACTGGAATGACGCAGCTTTCCACGAATTCAAACCTCTTCTGAATGTTAATACATTTATCCAGGAGAATTAATTTTAGA
Source organism: Anabrus simplex (assembly GCF_040414725.1). Taxonomy (NCBI): domain Eukaryota; kingdom Metazoa; phylum Arthropoda; class Insecta; order Orthoptera; family Tettigoniidae; genus Anabrus; species Anabrus simplex. The sequence goes on along the minus strand of NC_090265.1, from coordinate 1,419,434,940 downwards.
TCCAATAATTTTCCACAGGAAATTCACATTCTGCTTTGAAGTTCCTTGTCCATTTTCCCTTCCCTATTTAGCCCAGATAAATATATTCTCTGCAGTACTTTATTGGAGTGCCATGCACTGCAACTAGTGACTCAGTGGTGTTGGTCTTCGAAGGGTTCAATTGTAAACCAATTTCCTTACTTCTTTCGGACAACTCAAGTACCATTTGTTGAAGTTCTCTTGCATATTTAGCAAATAACGCGATATCGTCTGCGAATCTTAGATTGAACAACTTTCTCCCGTTAATATTGATTCCCGATCCTTTCCTGTTCCAATTTAATTTCCTGAATACCATGTGCATGTGAAGAGTTTCGGGAAAATGGGGTCTCCTTATCGGACTCCTCTCTTTGTTCTGAAGATTTATCCTTTAATTTATGTTGACTCCAGATTTTCGTACTGCAGTTCATATACATTTTGCCAATCAATCTTACACACTTCGGGTGTATGGCAATAGCTTTCAATGAATCCAAGAAACTAATGTGTTCTACAGAGTTAAAGGCTTTCTTGTAATCTATAAATGGCATGTAAAAATTCAAGTAGAATTCCTGAGATTTTTCAGTTACTTGGTTGATTGATTGTAAGTGGTCTACTGTGCTGAATTGTGTGTGGAAGTCTTCTTGTTTTGGTGGTTGGTTTTCATACATTATTTTGACCGGCCTACTGGTCAGAATTTTCATGAACAGCTTGCACAGGGGTAATAGTAAACTTATTGGCTATAATTGTCCACGTCATTTCAGTTTCCTTTCTTACACGAGTACTAACTGATCTAAATTATTTTCAGGAGACCATTTCATGGATTTATACCAATTACGGCCGAACCCTTATGACTACAACTACCACTATGATGCAACACTGAATCCTTCCACAATAAACAGTTTCAACACGGCCGCGTTCCGGATCTTTCACAGTACCATTCAAGGAGAGATCAGGTACTGTATCTTGATTTCTGACTATCAGGATAATAATGAGTAAAAAATAAATCTGAATATTTAGATCGTCTCGATTTTGATTAAATTGGGTTGCACGACAGTTCTACTGCTACTGAAAACAACCATTTTAAGACAGGCTTTTGTAAACTTTAACCCTTACAGTAGGGGATGAAATGTTCAACATCTCCTGGTCTGCTGGTTAAGGAACCATAGTAAGGTTCTTTTATATCTGGTACGGCAAAAGTGTCAGCAATGCCCTTCCACAGGTCATTATCCCAGAGGTAATGGTAAAATTCTCCCATAATGCTTTCAGTAAGATTTAATCAACGAAGAACCACGGGAAGGCGGTTTTAATTTCTCTTCGTTATCACTATGGAGTGTCGAATCTACTACTGGCCTCCTTGGTTCTGGTGTCTGTTAAGTGTTCATCTTTGTCACTAGTCTAGTACAGTTACTTCCATTCCATCTCGAGTTCGATTTCCGTTTCTTCACTAAATATAATATTAAAGTACGAGGTAAGTGGTTGGACTGGAGTCCATTTAGTCTTAGATAAGAAAATTAAAAGAAATGTAAGTTAAATAGCATTATCGTTCATGCAAGATATGAAGGAAATGAAGAAAAAATGCTAGTGTGAGACATCGCACGGACCACAACATTTTCTTTTCCAATTACAGTCTCATAATTTCAAATAGAAACATGACAATCATAACTGAAGCAGTAGGAGTTGAGTGTAAAAAGTAGGCAGCACCCTACTTATGTTTGGGCATCAAATGAAGAATATGAGACAGTTCGTAGATCTTCCTGAAAATCACCGATCCTCTTGCTGTTAGCCAAGAAGCATGGAGATGTCAAATCTGGTCATAGCAGGTACTCAGGTCACCACTGGAGCTCAGAGAAGACCTAGCACCTGGTTGACAACTTCCTTACAAAAACTGAAGGACACTCTATTGGCTCCAACAAGAATATTAAGGTGCAAGTGCAATCCCGCTAAGTGGAGATACTTCGAGATATACGCAGACTGTGAATGTGAGTTGATACTAAAAGCAACTTCTGGTCAGAAGACACCCTGAGTAGTCGTGTACAGTCCTTAACCTGTTGTTAGCAAATGATACCGCTGTTAAAATAGCGGAATACTAGAAGACCAAAATCTAACAGTGATTTCGGACATGGAAGTAAGCACCACAATCATACAGGTTATGATTTCGCGTTCACTATGTGTCTGGTGTTAATGATCAAGATGTCCAACAAAAGTAGTTAAATTCCTCTCATATGAATCAATTGAACATAGAGACCAATTAATTTTAGAACAACTTCACAAATTACGCAATGGCCAAACTATAAGGTTTATTTGTTTACATACGAAGGGCGTACTATATTGTTTTACACTATTTTTTTTCTACCCAAATGAAGTACATTACACATCAGTAGTTACGTCCACCTTCTCAACATAATATACTTATAACTGTATGCACTTTTGCCATCTATGTGTCAGTCTCTCCAGAACTTCCTGAAACCATTCTTTCGGAATGCTGCGTACCCATGCCTCGACAGCTGTGCCCAGTTCTACAAAATCCGCAAAACTATGACCACGCAGAGGTTTCTTCATTTTCCGGAAAAGGTGATGATCACTTGGTGCCAAGTCGGGAATGTATGGTGGGTGTAGCAGCACCGTGAATCCCATTTGATAATGGCAGCGGTGGTCTCTCGGCTAGTGTGGGGCTGGGCATTGTCATGCTGCAGAGGCACACCTTTAGCCCATTTTCCTGGCCGCTTGGTTTAAATGGCACGACGTAAGCGCTTAAGGTTTGTCACATATTCTGCACTGTTAATCGTGGCCCCAAATTCCAGTCAGTCAATGAGGATGATGCCCTTTGTGTCCCAATCGCTGTCACCATTCTCTGGCCAACTGATGGCACTGTTCGACATTTCTTTGGCGGTGGACTGCCGCTATGCTTCCATTGATCTTGATCATGGCGTTGAAAACGTTCCCTACACACGTCCACACGCCTCTGATTTTCGTCTGCAGACAAGAGTCTAGGCACCCACGTGGATGACACCTTCCCCAACTGTAAGTGGCCGTGCACGATCCGCTGCAGGGTGTTTCGGCTAATTCCCGTGGCTGTCTCAATTTCCGTGAATATGATGCATTTGTTTCCTTGGATGGCCTGTTCGACCCGGGCAATGTTGGCTGGTGTTGACACTGTCACATTCTTTCCAGAACTGGTTTCCTTTTCCACCGATGTGCGCCCTGTTTTCCAACCTTCCACCCAGTTGTAAACTTTTCCGTGACGGTGCATGTTCTCCACAGACTGCCACCAAGCGCTGATGAATTTCTGCAGTGGTCACGCCTTCTTTCCATAGGAACCAAGTCATAAAGCGCTGTCCCTGACGGTTGCTTTCCATGTTGTCTGCTCCTACGCTGACAGTGTTGTTATGAAAAGGCTCTGACGAGTGCATTCATTGGCCCCTGTGTGTGTGTGATGCTACCAAACGGTGGAAGAAGTCACTAGTTACACGTCACCACCTTCAAAAGTGAAATGTGAACCATAACCGGACGTACAAAAAATAAACTGTAAAACAATATAGTACGCACCTCGTACTTTTAGTGACACTCAAAGTAGACTACATTTTAATATCAACACGTATTACTATAAGGGATAATCAGCTAATAATGTAATTGAATTGGCATATACATGCAAACATATAAGTTTAAATGGTCTGAATAATGTGCTTAAACAGAAAAGGAATTAAATCAGTGGAGAAATGGCATGGAATGACATTAGTAGTTGAATAATTTTTACGGTGCTTTTAAAGGTAGAAAATATCATGATATGAACACAAAGTTGGAATTTAAGAGGACAAATTGGGGTAATATTCATTTATGGGAAGAAATTAGAAACTGGAATTGTTTATCAAACGAAATGTTCGATAAATTTCCAATTTTCTTGGAATCATTTAAAAATGTAGATAAACAAATTTCCACCTGTGCGACAGACCTAAATGCAGATCAGAGATGACTGATTGATTGTTGGCACTCAGGAAAATGAAATGAGTTATTCTAAAATATAAAATAATATTAAAGTGTGTTATGACATTAAAGAACATTTTAATTAGAATATCAAAATAGCTCGATTAATAATGCTGTCAAGCTCCCACCTTTCATATCTTGTTTCTTCAAAGACTTGGTAAAAAACATTTTGAGAATTAAGAGTTTCTACTATATATAGTCACAAACGGGAGTTAGACAAGGTGATGGAATTTCTTGCATTCTCTTCAATTGTGTTCCAGAGAAGATTATCAGGGAATGGACTGCCACATTACCTCCAGGGAGTGGACTGAAAATTGGCTATAAGGAAGATAATCTCAGTGCACCTTGCCTGACCTTTGCCGACGACCTTAACTTATGAGCCAACAACATAGAAGAAGCTACTCACCAGCTACAGAGTCTCTATACCATAGCAGCTAAAACCGGCTTGAGGGTCAATATAAAGAAAACTGAGTTCATGACTAACATAAAGGGAGTCCCACCTACGATGCCATTGGAAAGCACCACCATTCGTAAGGTTTCTGCAGCGAAGTACCTAGGGGAGTGGATTTCAGCAACCGAGAATGAGACATTAGCAATAGACACCAGTTGCACCAAGTTGGAAAGGATCTACCATACTTGTAAGAGCATCTATACATCCAAGTACCTCTCTAAGAACCTTAAACCCCAACATTACAATTCAGTAGTAAGACCGTCCGTACTGTACGCCTCTGAGTGTCTTCTGATGAACAGAAACAGTTCCACTGAAGAAGCTAGAGCTCAAGGAACGAAAAATACTAAGGATGATTTTAGGACCAATAAGAGAAGAGAATTGTACTTACAGCATAAGGCACAACGATGAGATCTATGACCATCAGGAAGACATAGGCCCTAGTTACATCCATGAGGAAGAGGCGATTGACTTTCTATGGACATTTGACTTGTATGAGTACTTAGACTTACCAGCAAGATCTTTACCACTACAGGCAGAGGGAAAGCGTCCAAAAATAAATGGATCACCACAGTGAAGTCCGACTTAGAACAGCTGGGGATTTCAGAACAAACCATACAGGATCGTGTATTATTCCGGCAGTTGACGTTGCAAGGTGTCTTTCCAGAGTCTCTCATCAGCAGACAGAGTACAGGCACCACCCGACCGAAGTGGACCGAGGAAAGGAAACAAGCACACAGCCAGAAGATGAAAGCTTTACGACCCCGTGGTCCTCAGTAGGCACAAACGACAACAAGAAGAAGAAGTCACCTGATGCCATTTCTTGAAGGGTACAGTATTTTAGAATATGACTCTAGGCTAAGGTCAGAGCAAAATGTATCTTTCATTGAATTCTCAGGCTCATTTGTGGCTGTGGTAGTAAGGAAGCTGCTGAGATATGAGTGGTTCTGTGTAATGATATCCAGAGCACGACTAGTACGTCTGAGTGTTATGAAAGCTGTTACGGACAGGGCAGTCATTCTAAAACAGTACTTCCTGTCTCTGTGAGGAAAGCAATGGCAAACTACCTCACTCTTCATGTTGCCTTGTGCGCCTCATATTGGCGCCGCCATCCGTTTTTGCGGTTTCCCTATAACCCCATAATCTCTGTTGGTGCTATATGAAGATTCTACTAGCCTTTTGACTGATGACCTAACAAATTATGTATGTAACTCTTGTTTCCTTCAGTATATACTTCATAGCAATATGAATATTTAATTACTTTTTAATAGCTCAGTCTGAACTGTAATTTTTACTTAGGGAAGCTAGATAGCAGGAACTTAGATTTCCTTTGAAACGTTCTGAGTTCCCATCTGCTGTCCAACATCAACTCAGTGTAAATAAAATTACATAGATGCGGATATTTAAAATAATAATAATTTATTTATTTATTTATTTAAACATCGAACATTACAGGCGGATGTGGGAGCACATTTTCGTGCCTGTATAACTTATATGACGCTTAGATTGCCATTTTTAAATTTTTTACGTCACCAGCCATGATGGACGTATATTATACTTTTACACGCATGAAGACACCTTCTTTTACAAGCAAACACTATGAGAATTTAAACTTGAGCTAAAAATAAACACACGATGAAGTAGGTGTAGGTTACACAAAATTAAATTATTTAGTTAACAAAGAATTTTTTTTTAATATCACCTCACATGTTCGCAACTTGCTTTGTGAAAATTATCCGTAGTCCAGTATCAAACGGATTGTATTTTCATTGTAATTCCCGAACATTGCTGGAAAACTGTCGACACAATCCATCATACCTTCAGGGAGGAGGCTTACTTACCACGAAAGCAACTGTTTCTCCTCGTTCAGGCGAAGTAGTAGAAATAGACTCGCACTCAGGTTGACACTCTAACAGGTAATACAGATTTTTTTAAAAGTTGCTTTACGTCGCACCGACACAGATAGGTCTTTTGGCGACGATGAGATAGGAAAGGACTAGGAGTGGGCTGCCGACAGTGGGGATCGCACCCCACTATCTCCCGAATGCAAGCTTAGAGCTGCGCGCCCCTAACCGCGCGGCCAACTCGCTCAGTATTCAACAATTTAACAGTAGCGTTACGTGTTTGAAATTAATCAAATGAAGGCGCAAGATGACACCTTGCTTTAGATAAGTTCATCACAATATCAATTGGGACTGGGAATAATATTCCTATAGATTATGATGTACAAGTTCTGAAGGCTTTGTTAGCAAAGTCCCAAAAATTAAATCATATTTGCTAGTCATGCTACAGAAAAGGCAGTCAAATTGTTTCTAACAATACATCAATTGCTAAAGCTGATGCTCGATGAAAAAAGCACATCTGTTATTAATTAAGTATTGGTTAATAAATCACTGTTCATTTCTGTGAAGAAAAGAAAGAGACATAAGGGAGGTCGTGTCAGGGGAGGTGAGTGCTATATGTAAAGATATAAAGAAAAATATTATGCGGAAGATAATGTTACGTAGCACAAAAGAACATAATTTATTTGTCATCTCAAATGTCGTAGGTTTATGGACCAGGAGTACTGCCCCATGAGTAAAGAGCGCTTCAGTGATGGATTCTTCAAGCCCGCCAAGGTGCAGGATCCCGGACTGTTGGATGGTATGTTACGAGGTCTAGCACATCAGCCCAGTCAGACTCTGGACACCTTTTTCACAGAGGAGGTAAGTTACTGATAATGATAAACAAGGAGATTATACTGTATTGTCTAAAGAGAGGGAGGGGGTGAGTTTCAAATTTACAAAGAATTGAATCGATAAAGATAAAGGAGAGGCCGTGTATGATGTGATTCCTAGGTCATCCAATAATGATACCATCGAAGTATAAAAGAAAAGAAAAGCAATCGAACGGAGTGACTGCCGGAAAATATGTTCTGCGTGATAGGTATTCTCAAAATAAAGTATATAGTCAGTAGGCCTATGGATGTGAAATGTTATTACTGACATTAAATTGGTTGATTCTAAACAAACGGACACATCTTCTGGACAAAGTCAGCATACACGAGGTCGACGAGAATATTACGGGTGAAACTGAAATCTATAGCTGTAATACGCAGAGTCTTGGGAGCTTCGGTGTGCACCGGAGCCTCTTAATCATCACGAGGGTGGTCACGTTCATAGTCACGAGTTCCAAGTTATTTTCCACCACTGACGCAGTAGGTGTGATCGACGCTGAACTTTCCTCACGACGCTTGACCACCTTAATTTCGAGACTCTCCCGATAAGTAATTTGACTCTCGACTTTGGTGATTTTGGACATTCTAGAATTCTAACAAGCCACTATATTCTCTTGAATGGATTTTTGGAAATTATGAAGCTATTTATTGTTTATATGTCTCGACAATCGAGGGTAGAAATTTTTCGCTCTTCATTACGCCATAGTTTTCTGAAATGGTTCCTATTTTGATTAATTTTTCAGTGTACGTGTAGAACGCGGCGATACAATTCAACAGACACCTCACAAGACGTGCTATCACTCTGGAGGCCAGAGCTGCGCTGCACAGCGACTTTTTTTTAGCGTTGGCTTTACGTCACACCGGCACAGATAGGTCACGCGGCGACGATTGGGCACGAAAAGGCTAGGAGTGGCAAGGAAAAGGCCGCAGACTTGATTAAGGTACCTCCCTAGCATTTGCCTAGTGTGAAAATGGGAAACCACGGAAAGCCATCTTCAGGGCTGCGACAGTGGGGTCAAACTCTCCCGAATGTAAGCTCACAGCTGTGCACCACTAACCGCATGACTAACTCGCTCGGTGCGGTGATTCTAATACCTCAAGATAGTGGCACTAGTATATCACCCTATGATGACATACCGGAATCAAACTCTTGTTGTTAGATACAATGATGATTTCTCTTTAAAATGAAATATTGAACACTGTCGTTGTACGTGTTGTCTGGGAAGTATTTCGATTAGGAAACTTCCATGTCTTTGTGACGTTCACTGGCCTAAGCACGTTTCCGAAACTATAGACGTTTTCACACCAGGCAAATGCTAGGGCTGTACCTTAATTAAGGCCATGGCCGCTTTCTTCCAACTCCTAGGCCTTTCCTATCCCATCGTCTGTGTCGGTGCGATGTAAAGCCCCTAGCAAAAAGAAAAGAAACTATAGACGTGTTCTACTACAAAAATGTATTCATTAGGTACGTACCCTGATGGGGTACGGCGAGCCTCCTGAAGGGTGACGCCCACTCTTAGCCCAGGAGATGTATTGCGGTGAGTTGAGATACAGAGAGGGAGACAACGGAGCGGCCCTGGGCTATAACATGAACTGTCCTGGCATTCGGCTTAGTGAGGAAAATGGGGAACAACGGACAACTATTTTCAGGACAGCCGACGGTGGGAACAGCCTACCGTCTTCCGAATGCAGAGCTGTAAAGCCACGGTAAAAGCATGACCATTGGTAGCCGAAGCCCCTCTGCTCGATCACATATTCTACGTAATAAAGGAAGGTAGCTCGAACTGGCAATGTGAATGTGTGGAGTAGGGTAAAAGAAACATACCATATGATTAAGTTAAGCCTCTGAGGAGTGATGAGAGACTAGGTTAATGTGAGATAGAATAACAAACATGATATTAGTGAACGTTCTTCTAATTCGATAACAACTCCCTTATTCGTATCATTACATTTGTGCGCAATCAGAACAGATACTCTTGAAGTGTATTTGCAGTACTTTAAATATTATCTTGTATCCAGCTTCATAAGTTGATTTCCATGAGTAGCAATTCGCTGGTGAAAATCTACAGCTAAAGACGTTTGGCTATACAGAGAAATCAGATGATGGAGCAAAAGCAGGTTGATCTATCTTTATATAAGGGAATCTTTAGTGATTTTTCAATTACATGAAACTGTTATGTAACACATAGATTTCAACTCTTGATTTTTTGTGACTTCAGTGTAAAAGATTGTCTTCTAAAAGTAGGGTACAAGGCAGTGTTTTCATTTTCTGTATTCCTGAAAACCGTAGCAATAGCATGTTGCAATATAAGAGGAGGATAATGTTGGGTGTAGTGTATGAGTTGCCGGGATCAATCAATCAATCAATCAATCAATCAATCAATCAATCAATCAATCAATCAATCAATCAATCAATCAATCAATCAATCAATCAATCAATCAATCAATCAATCAATCAATCAATCAATCAATCAATCAATCAATCAATCACTACTGATCTGCATTTATGGCAGTCGCCCAGTTGGCAGATTCCCCATCCGCTGCCTTCCCAGCCCCTTCTTAAATGATCGCAAAGAAATTGGAAAATTATTGAACATTTCCCTCGGTAAGTTATTCCAATCCCTGACTCCCCTTCCTACAAACGAATATTTGCCCCAATTTGTCCTCTTGAATTCCAACTTTATCTTCATATTGTGATCTTTCCTACTTTTAAAGACACCACTCAAACTTATTCGTCTACTGATGTCCTCCCACGCCATCTCTCCTCTGACAGCTCGGAACATACCATTTAATCGAGCAGCTCGTCTCCTTTCTCCCAAATCTTCCCAGCCCAAACTTTGCAACATTTTTGTAACGCTACTCTTTTGTCGGAGGGATATTCGGAACAGCAAACCAACCAGTCCCCGAGCCAAGGATATTAACCATTCATGATTTAAATCTTCGACCCGGCCGGGTCTCTCTGAACCGAATTGCACTACGTTGACCATCAGCCATGGAGCCGGACATTGTCATGGTGAATTTAATCTAGTCTACGCGACCCCCGGCTCTCGTCTCTCAGCAAAGTAGCGGTCTGATTTTAAAATATAGCTATCTTACTCAAACTACGCTATAGCAACGATGAAGCCCGATGCAGTACAATAGGCTTAGGTACATACATACATACATACATACATACATACATACATACATACATACATACATACATCTTCATTATAGACTGTTATGCCATTCAGCATTCACTCTGCAAGCCTCTGTGAACTTACTAAACTCCGCCACAATCCTCTATTTGTAACTAGCCCTGTGGTCTCATTAATTCCATACCTCTTGAAATCATTAGAAAATGAGTCTATCCAGCCTCGTCTTGGTCTTCCTGTAGGCCTACCTCTCTTACCCACTATGTTACTAATGAGTAATGACTGATGAGGCTCATTTTACTGATTCATAAAAATTATTCCATAAAATGTGCTGACGTTAATAATCAAATCAAGTAGATTTAAACTACAGTGTTTGTAATGTTGCTTGTGTATTTCAGATCACCCGCTATTTATTCCGAACAAACACCAGTGTTGGACTGGACCTGGAAACTTTCGACATAGAGAGAGGCCGAGACCATGGCTTGCCTTGCTACAACAGTTTTCGATATCTTTGTAACTTGCCTGTGGCCCACAGCTTTGATACCTTTCTGGACGTCATGAGTAAAAAGGTAATAATTAGAATTTAATTTACATTTGAGTGCTTATATATATGTATATACCATGTTAAGTCCACAGCCCGAAGGCTGGTTGGATCCCCAACAGCTTCACCATCAACTGTCATACTGTACAGTACTTTAGGGCACGCTTAATTAACAGATATCGCTGTGATGTAATACAATACGTCTGCCTTTTCTTTACAATTCTGCTTTACGTCGCACCGACACAGATAGGCATTCTGGCGACGATGGGATGGGAAATGGTAGGAGCGGGGAGAAATGGACCGTGGCCTTATGCAAGGTACAGCCCCAGCGTTTGACTGGTGTTAAAATGGGAAACCACGGAAAACCATCTTCAGGGCTGCCGACAGTAGAGTTCGAACCCACTATCTCTCGAATGCAAGTTTCCATGTTTTCAACGCTCGATTCCAATGCCATAGGGCAGCAGAAAGATAACGAGTGGGGGGGGGGGGGGCAATTTATCTAGTGTTGCGTAGTGCATTTCGTGCATATCTAGGACGTGCTTTATTTTATCATAGCTTTTTGATAATTAGAATTTAATTTTCATTCGAGTGCTTATATATACATATAGGCCTAAATCAAACCAAAGCCCATGGCGCAACGGCCCCGAAGGACCATGGCCTACCAAGCGACCGCTGCTCAGCTGGAAGGCCTGCAGAGCTCGTGAAGCAGAGCACATTAACGTGATGTGAAGTTTAATTTACGACTCCCGAATATGACAATGAGACACCCTTGTCTTCTGACTCTGAGCTACAATTAAATCGGCAATGTACGTCTAATTTCTACCCTATTTCGCTCTGTTAATGCCATACACACATGTATGCGTACGTCATCATTACAGGCCGTTATGCCTTTCAGTGTTCAGTCTGCAAGCCCCTGTGAAATTACTAAACTTCTCCACAATCCTCTATCTGCAACTAGTGCTGAGGCCTCATTTACTTCTATATCTCTTGTCTTGAAATCGTTAGAAACTGAATCTAACCATCGTCGTCTTGGTCTCCTTCTACTTCGCTTACCCACCATAACAGAATCTATTATTCTCCTAAGTAAACTATCCTCCTCCATTCGCCTTACATGACACCATCACCGAAGCCAGGTTATGAGTACAGCTTCATCCATCGAGTTCATTTCTAACTTAGCCTTTATCTCATCATTCCAAATACCCTCCTGTCATTGTTCCCACCTGTTTGCACCAGCAATCATTTTCGCTACTTTATTATTATTATTATTAAAGCGTCTTTATTGTGGCGAAGTTAGGGCTCCCGGCCCTTTCTTACACTTAACCACTTCATGTATATACAATGTATATTTTACATAAAATTTAAACATATGAAATCTTTACAACCTAAAGTATAATTAAAGCAACTAAAGTATCACTAACTAAACTGAGTAAAGTATAACTAAATTATATACAGGAACACATTGCAATAAACAACCATATTCACTCTCATTCATGCATCCCATTCACACTCAAGAAAGACTGGAAGTGCTTAAAAGATGACGCTGGCAAAGGATTTTAAATTTTGTCTTAGATTTAGCTTCCCTGATGTCATTGGGGAGTTCATTCCACCAGCTCGTGGCGGAGATTGTGAACGATCTGTTGTAGGTTGCGGTTCGATGCACAGGAATTTCTAGCGTACAGCCTGACCGGGTATTGAACAGGTGCAGGGAACTAAGGTAGCGAAATCTGGTGGATAGGTAAGGAGGAGTGTTTTCAGAAAGCACTTGATACACCAAAGTAGTTGCATGGAGTCTACGTCTGTCATTCAGTCGTAACCAAGATAATTGTGTATAGAATGGGGATACATGGGCGTATGGTTGTATGTCGAATGCATACCTGATGCATGCATTTTGGGCACGTTGCAGTCTCATGCTTTGCTCGTTATTGATATCAATAAAAACTGTATCACAGTATTCGAGAATTGGAAACAAGAGTGATTGAATGAGCTTTATTTTCAAGGACCGAGGAAATATATTTTTAAACCGCTTCAGAGGATGCAGGCTTTGATATACCTTTTGGCACACTTTCATCACATGTTGCGACCAGTTCAATGTTTCGCTTATAGCCACACCAAGATTCATAACTGTTTCACAAAATGGAATAATGGTATTGTTTAGTGCTACAGGAGGAATTTCGTATTGTTTTAAGACGTGTAAGTTTTTTGAAGTACCAATGATTATTGCTTGTGTTTTAAGAGGATTAATTTTGAGATTGTTACTCAATGCAAAATTACTTATGAGACTTAAATCAGCATTAACTTTTTCTACAGCACTCTGAATTTTATCAGTTCTTGAGTGGTAGTAGATCTGCAGATCATCAGCATAAAGATGATACTTGCAATGTGTAATCGATTTGGCAACATCGTGTAAGTAAATTGCAAACAGCAATGGTCCAAGTACAGACCCTTGGGGGACACCGAGGGGTTTGTTAAGCCACTCAGATCTGCTATTATTTACTTTGACACACTGACGGCGATTTTTGAGGTACGAACTGAAAAAGGTTATTGCCGTCTTGCTGAAATTTAATGAATCCAATTTTGAAAGTAGCAGTTGAGGAACAACAGTATCAAAAGCACTAGAAAAATCAAGAAGAACCAGTACAGTCACTTGTCGAGTGTCCATTGCCTGTCGGATATCATCAGTTACTTTCAGTAGGGCAGTCGTTGTGCTGTGTCCTTTCTTGAAACCAGATTGGTAAGGGTCAAGCAATGAGAAGTTAGTCAAGTAAGTGAGGACTTGTTCGTGTACCAAGCGTTCTAGTACTTTGGAAAGGGGTGGGAGAATGGATATAGGGCGATAATCTGATGGTAAACTAGGACAATTCTTCTTAGGAATAGGAATGACGATACCGTGCTTCCACACAGTTGGGAATACTCCCTGTACAAGGCAATGATTAAATATATGCGTCAGAATAGGTAATATGGCACCAATAATATTTTTTATGAAAGATAATGGTATGTCGTCATTACCCGGAGCATCAGACTTGAGGGAGTAAATTACACGCTTCACATCGTTCGCCCCAACTTTTTTGAAAGTGAATTTTACTTGATTTACTCGGGAATGAGCATTTATGGCGTTAATATCATCAGTTAGGTCATCAACTGGTTGATGATGATGATTATTATTATTATTATTATTATTATTATCATTATTAGGATAGTTAGCATCATAGTCATTATTGTCAGTAATATCATTATTAGTGTATGCTGCTTTCGTAAAATGAGAATTTAGATCATCAAGTGGTATACTGGGTGTCTGCATGGTCAGGCTGCGACCTATACCCATCTGATGCAAATGTTTCCATATTAGTGCTGAATTTCGTCTGTTTGTTATCTCTTGAATATATTTATACTTGCTGTTACGAATTAATTTCTTAACTTGATTTCGGAGAATACGGTAATTTTCGAAATCACTAGTGCTTTCAGTTCGCCTAAATCGCCTATACCAAGCATCACGATTTGCCATGACCGACTTTATTTCATTTGTTAGCCAAGGAGACGAAGGGTGAGAAACTCGAATTTGCTTCATCGGAGCGTGTTTGTCATACAGTCCTAATATTAAAGAGTTCAGTCTGTCAACCTTATCATCAATGTCATTAGTCAGTAGAATGTCATTCCACGGCAGTTGATATGCTTCATTTCGTATTATCTCAGTATTAAAATGCTTGAAGTCTCTTCGCATTATGTACCTGGTTTTGTACTTTGGTGCCTTGAGAGAGTAACATAAGTATATGAGATCGTGGGTCGAAATACCTGGTACAGCAAGCTGTCCATGTTTTACCACTTTCTGCGGATTGTTTGTTATAATAAGGTCAATCAGTGTGTGAGACGTGTGGTTTATTCTGTGAACATGGTTAGTCGCGTCTAGTGTTAGTATATTGTAATCCATGCCATGGAATAGGTTTTGTAAGTATGTTGATTCGTTACTTGTAACTAGGAGATTAGTATTGAAGTCACCAAGAATGATTATGTTTTCGTACAGCGGAGTTAACTTCGATAATGCCACTTCTAGGTCAGATATATGTTGTATGTCCGGCGCCTTGTATACCACTCCGATCAGTAGTTTTTGATTATTAACCAAGAGTTCAACAAACATGAATTCAGGTAGAAATGGAGTCTTAGGATCTGAGGTCATAATTATTTTACTTTTTAAGTCGCTACGGCAATATATAGCGCAACCGCCCCCTACACGATTTAAACGATCTAGGCGATGTAATGTCATGTTATTCAGCTTTACGAGATCAGATTTGAGTGACTGCTGTAACCATGTCTCTGTTACACAAATACAATGCAAGTTACTGTTACTAAATAGAGCCTGTATTTCGTCAAAGTGACAAAGAAGCGATTGTGCATTGATATGGCAACACTGAAAATATTGTTGGTGGGGAGCTAACATTTCCTTAAGAATGTCTCCTGCCACAGCTGGTGAAGGGGAAGGTAAGGGTGAAGGCGGACGACAATGAAGAGGGATAGGGTCAATTCACGTCTGTTACTTCTAACTTATGAATAAGATTATCCTGAGTCCACCCAGCCAAAGTTGGTCTGAAAATAGACCGATGTAAAGATAGTTTCGTCTGGGAGCCGATTTCTTTTTTACAGAATTCTGTTGATAGTAACTGCGAACTCACTGCATTAGATTTGTAATGTCAATGTAGCATTAAAAAATGACTTTGGGTAAAATTTGTGGCAAAGGTTAGGCTCAAAATTCTAACCACTCACGCTCTTTACGCACTCGTGTGTCGCAGCACTGTGTCTTCGTTGTGAACGTTGTTAGTGTACACCTTTATTTCATTTCTATGTAAAACTTGTGAACTGTGGAGTGCATCAGATATGTTGCAGTACCAATGCTCAGGGATAATTTTACACGCATAAAATATATGGGCATAGTAGCAAATATAGAAAAAGAACATGACAGACGCTGGGACATGATGGAAGACAGAGAAATAATCAGGGTATAAGATACTATTCCTGGCAGAAAGAAAAGTGTAAGTTAATATAACCAAGATGGAGTTCGTTGGAATCGAGGAATGGAAATCGAAACAGTTGAAAGTGGAGAGATGGTGAAGGGAAGAAGGAAAATTGTCTTTATATCTGTACTTTTCCAATATTAACTTGATGATTGGCTTTTATACCGAACAGGACAACTGACCTTAAAATTATTCAGGAAGAGAAAAGTTTAAAAAAAAGGGCTTAAAAAGTAAAACTCGATGCATCTCTCTTTCCGCTGGTTTTACTGGAAAATTGCTCGTCAAAAATATTATTAAGAATTTTAATTGCACAATATTTCGTTGTGTATCTTCTTCCTATACAGTAAAAAGTAAGGGTAATATCAGTGGCGGTCGCGTGAAAGCTTAGGTCCAAGAGCTGTTAACAAACTGTACCATATGTAGAGTTACGGCACCCAGTATGACAACGAGGCACCCTTATAAGAACTGACAAAGTTAGTCTCCTGATTCTGAGCTGCGATTAAATCGGCAATGTACGTCCATTTTGACCCTATTTGGCTCTTGTACTGTTAATGTAGAAATAACAGTACCTAGGTAAAATGTGTTGCACAGGTTGAATGAGTGCATATCTCCCTTTATATTTCTGAACAACCTGGTTCCTTCAAAGTTCCATCACTACATTGCACCACAAATTTAGCTTTTTTTGTAACACCATTTCCATAGGTGTGTTGCTCTAAAGGACTATACCACTCCCGTGGAATGTATCTGTTGAAGTACGTTGGTACTTCTGCACTGTATTTGTACCACAGTATGAGTATTGAGGATTTAACCAAATAATCTATAAACAATTTAGTTAGTGACCTTATTTTTCCTGTGCACACATAATAATAACACGTAACACATAATAATAATAATAATAATAATAATAATAATAATAATAATAATAATAATAATAATAATAATAATAATAATAATAATAATAATAATAATAATTCGAAAATGGGTGACCAGCACGTATGCGAGGAGAATGAAATTAACATTGAAGATGGCAAACACTCCCAGCCCTGTGTCTGAGGAATTAACTAATGAAGGTTAAAATCTCCGATCTGGCCGGAAATCGAATCCATGACCCCTAGGACCAAAGGCTAGCATACTAACCAGTTAGCAACAACAAAACAATAAAATGCTTTTTACAATTTAGTTTATGTTGCACGGACACAGATAGGTCTTATGGCCACGATGAGACGGGAAAGAGCTAGGAGTGGGAGGGAAGCTGATGTGAAAATGGGAAATCGCGGAAAACCATCAGGGTTGCCTACAGTGGGTTTCTTCCAAATGCAAGCTGACAGCTACGTGACGCAAACCACGCAGCGGTTCGCTCGGAAAAATTTTGAAACGGACTGTATGAACCATCACTTTCTCTTATTGTCCTATTAGGTGAAACAAATAATTGAAAAATTCGTCAGCTATAAACAATATCATTGTGACGACTATTTAAAATTTACATTTTTCTCTTGAATAATTCAGTACTCCTAGATAATGCATGGACAGCACTCAAACGAGGAGTACCCGTACATGCTTTAGGCTGTAATAATTGAAAGTGGGTGTGGACTTCCCGATTATTATTACTATGTGAAGTTAGTAATTTTAAAATATTTTACTCCTATTGGATTCCTTAAAATAGACATTTCTTAAAAACTGTTACTTAATTTTTCAGGACGTGGTGAAACTCGCCAGTTTATATCATCATCCTGACGATGTGGACCTTTTCGTTGGTGGAATTTTGGAACGACCACTGCCAGGCACAATGCTGGGACCCACCTTTCACTGTCTTGTCGGGGAGCAGTTCTATCGATGGAAGTATGGAGATAGATTCTTCTATGATAATGGTGGTTTTCCGCACTCCTTTACACCAGGTGAGGGAGAAAATAGAATACTGTAAAATCAAGCACAGCCGTAAGGAAGTGATGGTAACATGTTTTAACAAGGTTACTTTGACAAACTTCTTAACCATTTAAAGTTAAAAATTTCATTGTTCCGTATTGAAGAATATTATAGTTAAAATTGAAATAATTGATAAAGAGATTCAACCTATTCAATACAAAAGAATAAGAAATGTAGTGAATTACATTTCCATTTAATAATTGGTAGAAATGGTACCTGTTTCGACCCTAGTCCATGTCATCATCAGCCGATTAAGACGAAAAACAATGCATAGGATCAGTAGAAGAGGCGATATAAAAATTAAACGGGGGTAGACACTGTAAAACTTAGAAGAAGTAAAATGCAAATCACTCAAAAGAAAACAGTGCGCAGTTCTCTGAGCGGTAGCATAGCACACGCAGGACTAGGCAAAGTCCCACAATGTTTACGATTAGCGGAGAACGGTTGAATGAGCCAGTTTTTAAATACTGTCAGGCATAAAGTCACATGAAGATCCATAATCGTGCAGGAGTTGAAGATGAGTAGATCCATTGAAGCAGCTTGCCAGCTTCCGGTGATCAGCGTGATGCATTCAATATCAGGCACTGTGGTTTCAAATGCCCAAAGTAAAATGGAGAATAGCTTGGCGGTCCAGTAATTTTCCTCGGTCGCGGGAAAGTAAGTATATAGATAAATATAATACAATTCAATATAATTGAATAAGTAATTGTGCTCCTATAGAATTCTTAGAACAGTTGATGTGTTTGATTGTGATGTGACTTTATGCCTGACAGTATTTAAAAACTGGCTCATTCAACCGTTCTCCGCTAATCGTAAACATTGTGGGACGTTGCCTAGTGCTGCGTGTGCTATGCTACCGCTCAGAGAATTGCGCACTGTTTTCTTTTGAGTGATTTGCATTTTACTTCTTCTAAGTTTTACAGTGTCTACCTCCATTTCATTTTTATATCCCCTCTTCTACTGATCCTATGCATTGTTTTTCGTCTTAATCGGCTGAAGATGACCTGGACTAGGGTTGAAACCGGTACCATTTCTACCAATTATTAAATGGGAATGTAATTCACTACATTTCTTATTCTTTTGTATTGAATAGGTTGAATCCCTTTATCAATTACTAGCAAGATACCCGTGCTTCGCTACGGTATTGTACTGAAATTTATAATTGAATGCTTATTGTTTTAGATATATAATCCGTCTAAATTCGCGATATGACTCGTTTTCTGTGAGAATCCACCAAAATTCCCGATCTGACTCGTTTTCTATTAGATTACGGCACGTTTTCTCCCATTTTCAATCTTCCTTTCCAGCAATCGATTTCGTACTTCCCGGGCTAGGCTCAGGTATTCCTCCCGGTCAGTTGGCTCCGTAAATCTTTGCCATCTTTTCCTATAATCATTTTAATATGTATAAAATCCTTCAGGAGATCCGGCGTGGTGTCATATTGGGTGCTTTGGCGGCACTGAACCCGCGGCCGGACTGCATTCTTAGTCATTACCCGTCCAGGAGCCGTTCCCAGCGTGATCCGCACATTTGACGACGGTCCGGAACATTATTATTATTATTATTATTATTATTATTATTATTATTATTATTATTATTATTACTATTATGTGTTGCTCGAAAGGCTGATGACAGGGAAAACCGGAGTATCCGGAGAAAAACCTGTCCCACCTCCGTTTTTTCCAGCACGAATGTCACATGGAGTGACCGGGATTTGAACCACGGAACCCAGCTGTGAGAGAGGCCCGCGCGCTGCCGCCTGAGCAACGGAGGATACTTATAAGTACATTAAGAACAGTAAAATCAATGGGTTCACCTCCTTCTACACCCCACCGCCGTTAAGTTTATTTACCGCCAACCCCCCCCCCCCCCCACAAAAAATGAAAAGAAGGCTTGTTTCTTTATGTTTAAAGGAGATTCCAAACACCAATGTTCACGTCTATTGCCATCAGTTTTGAGATATAAGTATCCCCATAAAAATAATTTGTTTTTTTCACTTCATCTCACACTATCCCCCCCCCCCTACGTGAATTTTCTCGCAAAAAATACTTGCTTCTTTAATAGTAAAAGATCTTCTAAATACCAATTATCACGACTCTAACTTCTTCAGCATTTGATTTATGTGTCGTCATGAAAGGGATTCAACTCCTTTACACTCCCACCCCCCAAGATGGTTTCCCCACCAAAACGCGTTTTTCTTTGTTTTTAAAGGAGATCTAAATACGAATTTTCAGGTCTGTAACAACTTTAGTTTTTATTAGATGTATGCATTCTCATACAATTAAGTCAATTAAATTTTCAATACTTTCACCCCCCCTCCCCCTCATTGGATTTTCCGAGAATACGTGTTTCTTTACTTTTAAAGCAGATTGCAAATATCAAATTTCACGTCTGTAACATCTTCATTTTTGAGATATCAGTAGCCTAATTAAAAGAATTCAACACAATTTTCAGTCACTTTTACCCACCCCTCACCACCCAAGTGGTATTTCCGAAAACTAAAAATACACGATTCGTTATGTTTAATAGAGATAAAAAATACCATTTTTCACTTCTGTAACATGTTAAGTTTTTTTAGATATACTGTAAAAATTCTCATTTTAAAATTTCACCCCTTTTGAGTTCTCCTTAGGTGGAGTTTCCAAAAACAAATCACCTATGTTTCTTTACATTTACAGGAGATTCCAAACACCCACTTTTTACGTCTGTAACATTTTACGTTTCCAAGATATTCTGTAGATATAGTCTTACAAAAAATTCACCCCAATTTGTCACTCTTGTTTAACCGCCATTACTTGGATTTTCCAAAAACTAAAAAATACGTGTTTCGTTATTTTTAAAGGAGGTCCCATATACAAATTTTCAGTTCTGTAATATCTTCAGGTTCTGAAATATAAGTATCCTCATTAAAGGCATTCAACCCATTTTTCACCCTTTTACACCCCTCCTATTGGGATTTACAGGAAACAAAAAAATACGTGTTCCTTTATTTTTAGAGGAGATTCTAACTACCAATTTTTACATCTGTAAATTTTAAAGTTTTAAGATGTAAACACACTCATTTTTAAAAATTCACCCCCCCCCCCCACTTTCACCCCCCAATATTTGGATCTTCAAAAAACGAAAAAATACGTGTTTCTTTACTTTTAAAGTAGATCCCACATACCAATTTTCAGGTCTGTAATATCTTCAGGTTCTGAAATATAAGTAGCCTCATTAAAGGCATTCAACCCATTATTCACCCTTTTACACCCTTCCTATTGGGATTTTCCGAAAACAAAAGAATACGCGTTTCTTTATTTTTAAAGGAGATTCTAAATACCAATTTTTACATCCATACACTTTGAAGGTTTTGAGATATAGATAAACTCATTTTAAAAAATCACCCCCTTTTCACCCCCCATAATTGGATTTTCCAAAAACAAAAAAAAATACGTGTTTCTTTATTTTTAAAAGAGATCCCAAACATCAATTTTCAGGTCTGTAATATCTTCAGGTTCTGAGATATAAGTAGCCTCATTAAAGGCATTCAACCCCTTTTTCACCCCTTTTCACGATTCCTATTGCGATTTTCCGAAAACAAAAAAATACGTGTTTCTTTATTTTTAATGAAGATTCTAAATATCAATTTTTACATCTGCAAACTTTAAAAGTTTGGAGATATAGATTCACTCATTTAAAAAATTCACCCCCTTTTCACCCTCCCATTAATTGGATTTTCCAAAAACAAAAAAATACGTGTTTCTTTATTTTTAAAAGAGATCAAAAGTACCAATTTTCAGGTCTGTAACATCTTCAGTTTCTGAGATATAAGTACCGGTATCCTGATTAAAGGCATTCAACCCCTTTTTTTCCCCGTTTTCACCCTTTTTCACCCCTCCTATTGGGATTTTCTGAAAACAAAAAAATATGTGTTTCCTTATTTTTAAAGGAGATTCTAAATACCAATTTTTACATCTCTAAACTTTTAAAGTTTTCAGATATAGATACACTCATTTTAAAATTTCACCCCCCTTTTCACCCCCTTAGCGAAGGAATATCCAAAAATCCTCTCTTAGCGAGCACCTACATCTTAATATGAATCTATCCCCAAAATTTCATTTCTTTATGTCCAGTAGTTTTGGCTCGGCGATGATGAATCAGTCAGTCAGTCAGTCAGTCAGTCAGTCAGGACAAGTTATTTTATATATATAGACTAGCAAGATACCCGTGCTTCGCTACGGTATTATACCAAAATTCGTGATCTGACTCGTTTTCTAATAGATTAAGGCAAGTTTCCTCCCATTTTTCAATCTTTATTTCCAGCAATCGATTTCGTACTTCCCGGGCTAGGTCCAGGTATTCCACCCGGTCACTTGGGTCCCTAAATCTTTGACATCTTTTCCTATAAGCATTTTCAATATGGATCAAATCCTTCAGGAGATCCAGCGTGGTGTCGTCTTGGGAGCCTTGGCGATACTGAACCCGCGGCCGGACTGCATTCTTAGTCATTACCCGTCCAGGACCCGTTTCCAGCGCGGTCCGCACATTTGACGACGGTCCAGAACATTATTATTATTATTATTATTATTATTATTATTATTATTATTATTATTATTATTATTATTATTATTATTATTAGAGATGTTCTGGACCCCACAGCAAGATGCAAGACCGCTACTTGGCTGTTAATTACATCTGCTGCCGTTGTCATTGTTGAGAATGTGACCAGTGCCATTGTCGCGCGTAGGCAAGTGTGCGGGATTTCTGGCCATACGGATGACGTACTTCCGTGCATTATTGAACTTATTATAGAGGTGAAAAATTCGACGGCCAATCTCATTCCTATCGTTTATTTCAAATTTGTTTAAATTTTTATTTATATGACAGGAGAATCTACTGTAATCTAAGAACGTTCTCCGAAGAAAAATATGGCTCGTGAAAACGAACCCAGGAAAGGTTAAAAATGATCGGTTTATGATCAGAATAAGTACATCGAAAATCTACAGCCTGTTTCCAGTCATTCGACAGGGTCAGGAATGGAATGAATAAAGCCCCATCTAGCGGCGACAATAGGAATTGTGCCGGCAGCCGAAACCTGTCGCACTCCGCTGGGGCAATGATTAATGGATGACAAATGAAATGAAATTATATTGGACAGTGTTACTGGAATGAATGATGACAGGGAAAACCGGAGTATCAGGAGAAAAACATGTCCCGCCTCCATTTTGTCCAGCACGAATGTCACATGGAGAGACCGGGATTTGAACCACGGAACCCAGCTGTAAGAGGCCGGTGCGCTGTCGCCTGAGCAACGGAGGCTCCTTATAAATACATTATGAACAGTAAAATCAATTGGTCTCACCTCCTTTTACACCCCACCGCCGTTAAGTTTATTTATCCCCCTCCCGAAAAACTAAAAGAAGGCGTGTTTCTTTATGTTTAGAGGAGATTCCAAACACCATTGTTCACGTCTATTACCTTCAGTTTTGAAATTAAAATAATTCACTTTTTTTCACTTTCACCCCCCCCCCCCCTCCCAAGTGAATTTTCGGCAAAAAATACTTGTTTCTTTAATGGTAAAGGATCTTCTAAATACCAATTATCACGACTGTGACTTCTTCAGTTTTTGATTTATGTGTCCTCATGAAAGGAATTCAAATCCTTTTCAATCCCGCCCCCAAGATATACCCCCCTCCAAACGGGCTTTTCTTTGTTTTTAAAGGAGATCCAAATACCAATTTTCACGTCTTTAGGCCCTAACAACTTTAGTTTTTATTAGATGTAAGTATTCTCAGACAATTAAGTCAATTAATGTTTCATTTCTTTCACCTCCCCCCCCCCCATTCATTGGATTTTCCGAGAATACGTGTTTCGTTACTTTTAAAGCAGATTCCAAATATCAAATTTCACGTCTGTAACATCTTCATTTTTGAGATAATAGTAGCCTAATTAAAATAAATCAACACCATTTTCAGTCACTTTTAACACACCCCCCCCCCCCGCTCCAGCCAAGTGGTATTTCTGAAAACTAAAAATACACGTTTCCTTACTTTTAATAGAGATAAAAAAAAAACATTTTTCACGTCTGTAACATGTTAAGTTTCTTGAGATATACTGTATACATTCTCAATTTAAAATTTCACCCCCTTTTTAGTTCCCCTTAAGAGGAGTTTCCAAGAACAAATCACCTATGTTTCTTTACATTTACAGAAGATTCAAAATACCACTTTTTACGTCTGTAACATTCTACGCTTCTCAGATATTCTCTAGATATAGTCTTTCAAAAAATTCACCCCAATATGCCAATCCTGTTTAACTGCCATTAATTGGTTTTTCCAAAGAAAGTTAAAAATACGTGGTCCTTTATTTTTAAAGGAGATTCTAAATATCAATTTTTACATGTGCAAACTTTTAAAGTTTTGAGATATAGATACACTCATTTTAAAAATCCCCCCTTTTTCACCCCCCCCCCACTATTTGGACTTTCCAAAAGC